>NC_056746.1:1041150411-1041197911 GCF_019279795.1 Protopterus annectens
ATCCAGCTTTGTTTGTAAATGTGTATTTTGTTTCAGCAGAAACTCAATGTTGATTTCCTGTTCTTGTATTTTATTTTCCATGTCATTCACAGCTTCTTCTATGCCTGTCATCTGGATCTTCTGTTGTTGCAGGTCCATATGTAACAAGTCTATTTGTTTTGTAGTTTTTTCTATGAAAGTGTATATTTTAGTATCCATTTTATCCATCTTAGCAGTAAGTTGCTGGACTATAATTATCAGAGACTGAAGTTCTTTCTTGATGCTGGAGTCTTGAGAATTTGTCTTACTGGAACTCATTTCAGACTGATAAACTGACAGGAAAATTTCCAAAGTAATTTCTGACAGGAATATTATTAAGATTTCCTTTCTTTTTTAGATATAGTTCAAGAACTATATAAAACAAACATATTTAGAAAGAAAATTACTTCAAGAATTAATTTTTTAAGTAATTAATTCCTGTCAATGTAATGAAATTGGTGGAGCTGAAGAAATCTGCTGCTAGCCTGTGTTCATCCTTGGCCACGCCCCTTATCTATCTGTGCTGCTTCTGATACATGGTTTTGGTGTTAGCAGAGATATTCAGACATATGTACTGTTTTACACTGTGATGTATTATGTTATCAACTACTGACAGATATACATATTTGCTGGCAGTAATTTCCTGGGGAATACAAGATGAATGAAGCTGTGTCCAGTATTGTGGTCTGCAGCCTACATATTTTTGCACAATCATGCCATTCTGGAGGGGATCTGCACTTGTTGATGGGTCTGTGTAAATGGTCCAGCACCTTGGTACTGTGGTGGCTGAGGATCCCATGCTTGTACATCTATCGATGTGACAGAATGGCCATATTCTGCTGTGACCATACCTCTCAGCTGTACAGATTCACACAGGTTACCCAGAGGCAGGGCTCATATATCTGGTCATTTCCCCTTCACATTGTGGTTTACGAGTAGGCTTGTAGCCACCCATTCCTGGTTTTGTTAGTAGGGATAGTATGGGCACACATCAGAGTTTCAGACTTCACACACTACATGGCATCCATGTTTCTACCCCCTCTGTTATTCAAACTCCTCCTAACATTATGTAAGTGATATCTGATAACTATCCCTATAGTTATTACTTCATCCTAGCATTATTTAGGGGTTGGTCCACAGTTCATTCAGAAGGACATGGACATGCTACTGGAATTTGTTGACATGGCCTTGTATTTGTGTTCTGTGGACTGTGTTATGTCTTTATTTGGGACTCCATGAGATAATATACATTGGCAGTATGGGTGAGACACAGGCCTTTTAGAGGGCTGTAGAGCAGTAGGGCATTTGGTAGTGATGCAGGCCATCTGTAGCAGGAAAATGCATTCTGTCACTCCTACAGTCCCAGGCTGCAAGCCACTGAATTCCCCTGAGGTGACAGGGTAGGTGTGCAAGGTGTTAATTGCAGTAATTTCTGTCCTTATTAATCCATTGGTGTAGATGCTGGCAGGGTGCTGCTTTTAGCTAGGGACACACCTGCATGGGACACGTCTTCAGCATGCTGCATTCTGTGGGTATTCCCATACAGAAGTGGGGGTCATATTGTACTCATTCCCAACAGCAGGGATATGACTTGTGATGAACCTTTGGCTGACGGTGAGGTGAGCTAAGTGCATGTGTGCTATGGAAGCTTCTTGCAGCTGACTCACAGATATACATGGGGCATTCTCTTTTATACTGGCTTGAGCGGGGACATCAGTGTTTTCTCAGTACTTCATAACTGTGCCTTTTGTGGTTTGCCAGTGTTTGGCCAGACTGCATCAGTATTCCATACTACACAGACAACTAATGCGCTGCTAACCTGTATGTACAATTCCAAAGGTGTGTCCATTTGACAGTAACATTTTATACACTTTCTGTCTAGGGTCCTTCCATTTATGTACTGTGTGTATGTCTAGGCCCACATTCATGCCATGTCCATCTTTCAGATGGTGACAGATATTACATCCAAACAATTAGTATGGATTACTGCTGGATTGTGTCTTGGTGGGATGCATTGTGTTTGGCACTGCAGTTCTTCAAACTTGGCCCTGTCATCAACAGTACTGGCCATAGGCCACTGGGACACAACCCTCCATGCCTACATGCTGACCACTTTCACACAATATACAACACACAACAACCTAACACACAGAGCCCTGCATATTGTACACATGCAACAATCTGTCCTGCTAATTTGGCTAGCTCAGGTAATCTGTGCTATACTGCTATTATACCCACACATGCATGTTACTATTTTTCTACATAGGATTGTTGGGGGGGGGGGGGAGGCACACCTGACAACTGTAAACATTTGCTATGACTGTACTGGTACTTCAGATATTCTGTTGGCTTCCATTTCATTCTGTATTCTGACCTATCATGCAGACTAGAGGCATATCAGTGTAGTACAGATCTTAGGTTTTATTGATCTACAATTCAGTTTCAGACTTCTTACCCTTCAGAACTAACATCCGACTGCCTGAACTGTTGTAGTCTGTCTGTGTAGGTCTGGAGGGGGGCCATCAATCAGAGGCCTTAGCACAGCCTTTCTTTGTGGTCATCTACACCTGTCCTGCTGGCTGAGTCTGTTGTGTATGTGAACCTCACTGACATGCATGTGTGTGTCCTATGGACACACATTTGGCCCACCACATGTCATGCAGTGAGATTGGTCACCTTGGCTAGTACTGCCTACTATGCTGACATCAGTATTTGTTATGGATTTCATGCTGACCATATAGGTGTCTACTATCTGCTGCCATCCCATTCAGCCACCCGATTCCCTTCCATGCTCACATCCGTACCATAGATACAAGTAGGAGAACATATTACTCCATTCAGCAATTGGGAGAGTGAATTAACTTGTGGCTCTACCAGTATTGAGCATGGTGCTGGAGGGCTGACTATGTTGGATGCACATAGTACACTCCCTACACATGGTTAAGCACAGTTAGTGTCATGTTTGGCATCCCTTTTACTTTATGGGCGAATCAGAGAAAGGTGTCATTCCATGGGTTCCTACTGAGTCAGTGTATGTGCTACGTGCTGCCTCTTTGCCAAAGCCTGGGCATACTGTGCACACCTCTTTCTGCCTGCAGGGGCAGGCTCAGGTTGTTCCTCCTCTGAGTCACTCTGTGCCTGTGCTGGCCTTAGCAATGGTGGGGGGCTGTGTGGCCCTGCCCTGTGCTGTTCCTGCTGCAGCTGTTTCCACAGGATCATATTGTGTAGCAGGGCACATACAATGAAAATTTGGGTACATATAGCTGGAGAGTACTGCAAGGCTCCACTGGAATTGTCCAGGCACTGGAACTGTGGCTTGAGCATCCCAAACACATGCTCTATTATGATTCTAGTTTTTGTGTGTGCCTCATTGTGGAGTTCTTGTTCAGGTGTGTGTGCATTTCTGATGGGTGTCAACAGCCATGGTTCCAGTGCGTAACCAGTATCCCCCACTAGGTGGCCATATGGGATGTCCCCATTGGCAAATCTCTGGTACAGCTGCATCATATGCCAGATGTGGGAGTCGTGATAGCTTCCAGAGCTGCCAGCACACATATTTATAATGCCCTGTGTATCGCACACAGCCTGACAGTTGATGGAGGGGAAGCCCTTGCAGTTTATGTAGACCCCACCCCGCTCGCTGTGTGGTGCTTTGATGTGTATGTGCATGCAGTCTATAGCTTCTACTACCTTAGGGTATTCTCAATTTGGTGGAAGAGATGCATATTACTGGTCAATGCCTCATGGGTGTTGTGGAAACATATGTCCTCACCGGCATGTGCTGACATGGCATCCAGGAACTGGTGGAGTACCCTGGATGCTGATGCCTTTGAGATCCCCATGATATCCCCAGTTTGCCTTTGGGAGGTACCTATGGCTAGTATTCTTAAGCCTACACATATCTTGGTATCCACTGGAATGGGTTCCCCTCTGTTGGTTCTGTGTGTGAGGCATGGTCAGCATAGCTCAATAATTTGCTGTAGGAGGTCCCTGTCCACCCTATAGTGCTCCACTATCTCCAGCCCATGTTGACTCTGGTAAGTTACCCTGGGTCTGTACACTCTTCCCCTTCTCCTCACTGTGGGTTGGCCATCAGCATTCTCATCCTCACCAGCCTCAGCCTCTTCCACATTTTGATTTATGAGAGCGAAAGCAGTCCCTATCATTTTGTTGCTTTTGTTAGGTAAAATTTCTGCATTTGTGTATGCTGGTGGTGTAGAGTTTGTGGGAAAAACCAGAGGGAAAGGTGTTTGCATAGTTTATAGTAGTTTGCTGGGCTGGGCTGCTGCCTGTGTAATTGGCTGATTCTGATACATTTCTCCTTCCAGTTATGCTAGTTTTCCTTGACTACCTTCCTACTGCTGTTTTCTCTTCCCATTGCCTTCCTGTTTAAGCCCTGAGGTGTGCTGTGCAAACTCAGTGCTCAGATGTGAACGGAGCTGCTATTTCCTGGTTTATTTATTTATTTTTTGTTTAAAACCCGGTGTGCAGCATGCACACCCATTTAGGTAATGTAAATACTGCTAGGCAGCTTCAGACACACCCCATTCCTTAGCTGTGCTTAGCTAAGGGCAAACATGGGCCACAGAGCTCCAATAAGCTTACAGCATGCATGACACCCCCCTTATGAATTCATCTAGCTCTTAGGCTTACACCATGGTATTACTACACCTACATGGTTGGGTGCAAGCAAGCAGTATCATTGCCCCTCATTTGCATAGGATTGACTGCTAATGCATGGTTACAAAACCAATACTCAGCCTTCCCCCTTAGCAACAACTATTCCACGGTCTTGTTGTGTTATGCATGCCATTGACTATTATGGAAAAATTATGATTTTGGTTTAAAAGCTTATTTACAGATTTTTTAAATTATTTTCAGACCAATCCCATTTGTGCACCGCTGCTCTATACTTAAACGTCTGAAATTGGCCAAAAAAGTTATTTTTTATAATTGTGCAACTAAGTTTCATACCTATGGGCATATATTTGGCCTTTGGCATGCCTAACCCTTCTAATATATGTGTTTTTATGAGCAGTTATGCCTTCATTTTGTAGTTTGCAGAAATGTATTCAGCTACTGGCTGAATTCATTTCTGAAGTCTGCACTATTCCTGCATGGATGCCTGCCTGCTTCCTAGATCTCTAATTCACCTCATTTTCATGTTTTTCACCAGCAAATGAGGTAATTAGCATACAGGGGCTGTGTCCAGCAAGGAGTAGTGCAGACTTGCTCGTGTACTTCCTGGGAGCTCATTCCTGGATCGCACATCAGCCATATTGCCTGCACCAGCTCTTGCACTATTCCTGCACACCATGCAGAGCTTGCTGAATCTTGGGGAATATCTTTTTAAAGGGGAAAAGAAAAGGCTCACCTTTATTTGAGTAAACAAGTTATATTTAATCAGAAAAAAACAGTCCCCCTTGAAGAAGTAACAACTGTAAATCAGGTGCCCAAAGATTATGAACACTGAAGGTGAAAAATCCAGGATAAATAGTTGAAATATATTTTATTCAGAAACAGTTGTTAAGTACTTTCGTTCGTGTTACATTTAGGACTTCATCAGAACAATACTTACTAAAAGAAACTGATATATATGCAAAAACCCTAAACCCTAAACCAACCCACAGTAATTAAATAAATTGAATCAGTTAATTCAATTTAAAACAGCCTTACATCATCATGCCATCCGTATATGAAAGACATTTTTTAATTAATTTTACTTTACAAAAATGCTTTGAGCAATATAATATAATATAAAAAGAACAATAATTTATAAAAACCTATTGTTATCCTTATACAAAAAATATTATAAAGTATTGCAGATCTAAGCTTTAGAACAGGGGCTATGGTTCACTGCCTCAAATAGTAATTGCCACATTAGATCGAGGTATTCAAGTTTGTCCTCATATTGACTGCCTCTGGAGTTTTTTTCAATTTGTTAGATTTAATGAAAATAGAGGGAAAAGGAAGGAAAGTATTTAAGCAAGAGTAGGAAGTTAGTTGTGTTGAGAAGTATTTAGATAAAATATTTCAAGAAGAAGATTATGAGGAAGAATTGCCTGTGTAAAGTAGTAGATATAACAAATGATACACTGTAGAGTGATATTACCACAGGAAAATCAGAAAAAAAAACATTTGTTATCTGGAGGAGACAGGACTGGTTACTTTTTATAGACATATGAAAATTAGGTTCAGCAGAGTTTTTAAGTGTTTTGAATGAATGGAAAGTCAAAGCAGTAAGAAATTGAGATGATAGTAGAAGTATTACTGTATCAATTGCAAACAAAAAAAAGGCAATAAAATTTCAGTTGAATAAATTGAGACCTATCTCACCTTGCAATGTTAACTATAAGATACTGATGGCTATATTTCAGGAGCAGTTTAATATAGTACTAGAGGACGGGATAGGGTATGAAGTATATGGGATAAGATGTAAAGACATTGATGAAATTCTTATTTTACTAAATGAAATGGTAGAAAAAATGTGAAAAGGAAGTTCAGAGGGTAAACTTATTGTCTGTTATATAATAAAAGCTTAGTTAATCATCAACTGTTGTAGGTGATTATAACAGACAGCAGATTCCCTTAAAAGATATATATTATTTTAAATCAGTCTATGAGACTACGAAAGTCAAAGTATTAGTTAAAGGATGGTTTAAGTACTGAAAATAGGAAAAGATTTTAAACAAGGGTGTCCAATGAGCTCTATTCTCTTTGCCTGGCTATGAATTCAGTTAGAGAAAGGTTGGAAAATCATATACTAGGAGAAAATGTATTTAGAAATCAGACTGTGCTAACAATATTGATGTATTATGCAGATGATGCAATGATAATTGTGAGAAACAAAGTATATCTGGATGTAGTAATGAAAATGCTTAAAATGATTTTAGAAAAAGTAGAGGTAAAGTGAAACAAAGGATTTGGGATGTGATGAAATGAAGGGAATTTATTTTACAACAAAATAGATTGATATATAAGGAATACAATTCAGAGGTAAGGGAGTGATTGGTAGTTAATGTAAGGAGATTATAGAATAAGTTATGGAGATTGTGTATATAAATGCATGATTTGCCTTTCTTAAGGAAGATACATCTAATATATTCAATAATTTTAAGTAAATTGAGAATCTTTATGTTACTTACTACATTTGAGAGGGAACTGCTTGAAGTAGCATTTGCTATTATATGGGATTCTATGTGGAACCAAGTCAATAAAAGATAATCATGTGAAATGATATTAATAAATCCAATAGTGTTTTATCTTCCTCACATTTGTTTTGTTTTGAATAAGTAGTAAGATGCAAAATGAGGAACAAAGTATTGCTAAGGCTGTGTTAAAATTAAAGTATGTAGATTTTTTAAGGAAATGAGAGACAAGAAAAGAAAAATTAAGCTGGGAAAAAGAGGATATAAAAGAATATAATAGCCATATAAAATAAATGATGTTGAACATAAAAAAGAAAAAAAAATGATGAATGGCATGAAAACATGATGGATAAATATTAGATGCCCTTGTTAAGAATAAATTTTGCAACCTTAAGCCCTTTGGAAGACAGCCATTAAATTCATTGAAAACTATTGAAAGCCTACTTTTTATGAAGGGTGATAAGGGGAGTGGGATTGTATTGATGACTAATACCCAATATGAAGTTGTTTTACTTTCCCTTTTAACAACTCATCAGTATATAAACAAGTTTGAAGGGAAGAGGGTTTTAAAGCCTCTTCTTTAAGTAACAATAACAAACTGGAGCTTTTTAAGCATGCCTATAAGATCACTTATTTTCTTATGTTTAGATATACATACAAGTTGAGAAGTATATGTTATTTGAATGTTTTGATTTCCACATTAAACTATACTTTTCTGTTAACAATCTTTATGAAAAATAATTTGTCAGTTCCTATCTACATTATTTAAGAAGTCATCCTTGGCATACAAAAAACTGTAATGAAGAGTTAATTTGTAAGGTTGAGTAGGTTTATTTTAGAAGGTGTAGATTTTTTAATGAAATATATATCTAAGACACATTTTTATAGAAAGGGGCTACTCAATTAAACTAACAAAAAATGTACTTACAGAAATAAAAGCCAAAGGCTGGTAACATTTCCCCTCTATTTTAAGATAAGGTTTTGTGTCAGTTAGCCCTGTCAAAAATGATGAAAAGTCAAATATGTGTTTTTTCTTCACCCATTCAGTTGATGCTTCAGGTATATTAAGATAGTAGAATACAAGTGGAAAATTCTCTGGGGAAATGATCAGTTAAAAAACTTAGTTGGTGAAGCTCCTAAATGCACTAGGAAAAGGGATGTTAATTTAAAGACGTTATTAAAAAATGGTGACAATGCTAAAATAAAAGGTTCCTAAAATGGGGTTTACAAGCAGCAACATTTTTAGAGATGTCATCTTATTGTGAAGTTAAAAATGCTGACATTTTTTTTTATATTAACAGGTTATACATATGTAAATGTAAATGTATTGCTTATTTTACTATGTGCATTTACTAACCAGTGTCATATTTGAGAAAGCAGAAATATCAGTGAAAGGAACTACAAGTAGGTGTCCATTATCAAAAATAAGAATAAAACTAATGATTTTGCTAGACATGTAATTATTTGTGATTTTTTGAAAAAGTTTGTCTTTTGTGTTATAGAAAGATTTTATAAGGATTTTTTTTTTGGGGGGGGGTAATGCTAGCATAACCTTGGAATGCGGATAGTTATACTGACACATTTTATTAAATTTAGGCACAAGCCCTATGTTAAACAGCCACATGAATGTTAATTGCAAGTTTAAACAGAAAATAAATATGCAATCTTTTATTAAAAATGAAAAAACAGTAATTGTAGTAGTAATTCATTTTGTTTATAATGTAGGTCATGTGATATGTTAGAGCATTTATTCAGCTCACATTATTTTTGTGTTACTTCAGAAGTCTTGCGTTTTAAAATTGAACGTTCTAAACTATCCAAGGACATTATTAAGTAATTTTTTCTTTTAAAATATTTATGTATATTATAGAATGTGAACATATTTTATGCAGGCTTTTAGTAAACAAACTACGATAAAAGTAGCAATGAAGTATAAATATTTTGAAGAGAAGAAATGCGTAAAGTGTGAAGAAAATGGAAAATATTTTTTCAATTATGAAAAGGTTAAATGTTTTTGGAAGATAAAAAAAATGTATGGATGGAAAATTTTCAAAAGTGTTGGTTTAAATATGATCTGTTATATAGGAAACTGCAGTTATGTAAAAAAGTTGGAGAAGAAAGTTTGTGCATGCATGAGGCACCAATTGCTAGCTTGATACAATGAAGAATTGTATAACAAAAATTATATAAATATAAAATTAAAGAAATAAACTGAAATGTGGCTACAGATAAATGGCTGAGGGGTTAAAAGATCTTAAATGCATCTTATACTGGTCTGCTTAGTAATTTATATTCCTTTGTAAATATGTAAAAAAAATATTTTTGATTTTCTATGAACGATGAATACGTTTTGTAGTTTTATATTTAACAAGACCCATACTCTTTCTGAAGAGTGCCAAGGGATCTTCTGTATCATTCTGAGATACCATCATCTCAAGAAGGTGGGATCTCAGTTTAACATCTTATCCAAATGTATGTCTCTCTCAGGTGTACAATACCTTATTTATTCTGCACTGCAGTGTCAGTACTGGAAAACAAATATAAACATCTGG
The DNA here is from genome assembly GCF_019279795.1 of Protopterus annectens. Lineage (NCBI taxonomy): Eukaryota > Metazoa > Chordata > Ceratodontiformes > Protopteridae > Protopterus > Protopterus annectens. Next base: position 1,041,160,130 of record NC_056746.1, read on the forward strand.
TGGAGGAATAGAACCCACAACCTTCTGATCTTTTCTCACCAAAGATTAATTCACTATCTGTTGAATCAGAGAAACTGCTTTGAACCTCTTTGTCTTCTGTAAAGTGTCTGAGGTATCTGAGTATGAATCATTTTTCTAAAAAGGTTCCCCTCAAGGTGACTTCAATACCTCTCTCTCTCTTAACTATAATATTTATGGAGAAGTCTCTCTTCCTGGTTATATTACACACTACTTATTCATTGGCTAAGTGGCTGCTGGTTTAGTGATTAATAACAAGGTTGCAATAACATTTCAGTCATTGATAATGACACCACAAATGTCACCTTAAGGCCTCACACCTGTAGTATTTGATTTTATTTATATACAATTGATGGAGGTCTTCCACTGAGATAAATAGAAATGCTCTGGTCTCTCTTCCCTTTCCAGGTTCTTAGTAGGGGAAGAGAATTTCCTGACACATAATTTCCAAGCCAGCACACCAAAGGTTCCCTTGCTAGTTCCCATATTTTTGGTAGTGGATCTGAAAAGACCGGTAGCAACAGCAAGTGATTCTAGCATTGATACCGCAACTGTTTTTGCTTGATTAAATGTCAGAGTCAGTTTTGGCTTTGATAATCTTGTTAATGATGCTGGCAGCTACAAAGTTATTCATCTCAACAGTTCCATCATTGATGTTGTTGACCATACTACCAGCTTCTGGATTGGTTGTCAATGTCAGGGTTTTGTGCTGACGCAGGTTCCTATATTCTCACTGGAGTCCTCGAGGCCACTTGTTTTAATAACTGGGAATCTGACCAGAGCTGCTTCTGGACTGATGCCAGTTTTGTACTTTATCAAAATGTCCCTTTCCTAACAATGCACCAGAGATGACAGCAGCCCTTCAGACCTTTCAAACATTCTAAGCCTTGCTTCCAGTGGTAATTCTAGCCAAAGAGATAGATAATATGTCAGTTATATGGTATATCAACAAGAAGAGGAAATGTGACTTTACTCCAAATACTGAGAAGCTGAAAGAGAGAAAGAGAATGAGAATAGGCAATGTCCAGTAACCATTTTTGTTGCAATCCATATACCTGGGGAGGCCAATACCTTGGTATACAAGCTCATCAGGTACCTGCTGCTACTCATCTAGTGGTATCTTAATTCTTGAGTGACAAGGAAGAAATTCCAAAAATGGGGAGAATCCTGCTGCAATTACTGTTTCACCCTGGCCAGCTCTAAGTGCACAGACTTTGTCTCCCTCCTCTTTCCATCATCAAGAAAAAACTATAGGGATGATTTAGATCAACATTGGCCTCCTACACTCGTCTGCACTTTCCACAATGTCCTCATATTTGTCCAGAAGGCAAACATCTTCTGATCCAAAGTCATTGCCTTTGTGTGCTTGCCTTATGCTGGACATTTGTAAATAAAGCATTATGTTAACCAATCCACTTCAAAAATAAGGATTACTAGCAGCTATTGAAAGAGGAGAAGCCAAACAGTGAAGTACAAGAAGGAAGTGTTTAGATGAGACTTTACCAATGGATTGGATAGCAGTGTTACTAAGGTACTCAAAAAAACACAGGTTTCTTCAAAAAAATATGACAGAAGAATATGTATCTAGATAAAAAAACAAGAAAACCTAAGAGCTTTTCCCCTCCCAATTTATTTAGATGCACAAAATACTAGAAAGTCAGTAACAGCTGGAAAGGTATTTTAGGGACTAAAGACTTGACTTCTGTTATAGGTGCTGAGCCCAAATTCACATATAAGTAAAACTTTAATCTTAAGAATTTATTTGAAAAGACATCAGTTAAGTAAATGGAAGGTAAGTGTGGAGTGTTTAAATGTAAAAATTGCAAGTACTGTAGATACATAAATGAAGGTTCCAAAGTTATTTTAAAATACTCACAAAAGCAACTTTGGGCATATAGGAAACTTACTTGTAATACAAATATGGTGGTTTACCTTGCTACCTGTGAGTCCTGTGAATGCTTCTTGTAGGAAAAACTACTAGAAAGCTTTCCAAAAAAATTTATATGCATGTCTTAGCAATTAGAAACAAGGATTTTACAATTGCATTAATTAAACATGCAGCTTTTTGTCAAGGATTTTGGATGTTTTCCTTTTTTTGTATTAGATCATGTTGGTAACTGCTTATATGATAGGGATCTCAATAATAAACTAGAAGTGAAAGATGTTGACTGGCAGATTAAGTTGCAGGCAAATAAAAGTACTGGACTTAACTAAGGTATTGATAGGAAATGATTGTTAAAGCAAATGCAAATACAAAATGTAATATTTAAATGTACTGTTTAAAATGTGTATAAAGGTTTATTTTAATTGTAATATGTACTATTAGCTTTTTAGAAAAATAATTAGACAAGTCATGTGCTTAATTAATTGTTTTAAAGGTGTTTGTCTATATATATATATATATATATATATATATATATGTGTGTGTGTGTGTGTGTGTGTGTGTGTGTGTGTGTGTGTGTGTGTGAGTTTTCCAATCATTTGTATCAGCTTTGAGGAAGTTCAAGTAAATTGAATGAAAACACTCAGCAGCTTACTAATGATGGTTCATTTACCAATATGGAAGTGTTCTACAATTTTTACAGTAATAATCTGGGTTATCGATTTTACATCAATAAGCTTGGTTAACATTGTCAGATTGACCACTTGGGTCCTGCAATCACAGTTTGCTGTTTTTGGTTTTAAAGTTTGTGCATTACCATTTGCTTGTGTTTGAAGATTTCATGCATCTCAATGTTTTTTTTTTTTTGTGAGTGATATGTACAGGTAATACTTTCCCCTCTGGATCAGTGTATTTGTATCAAAAATTATATGACCATATTGTTACTTATTTGTTTTTTATAATGACAAATGTTTTGAGCAAGTTGAACAGAATCCTGTTATGATTGCTTGATTATAAGAATATAATAATTCAGTATGTCTTTCTAATTCATGTGTGTACTTTAAAATAATCTCCATTTATGTTCAGACATCAGTTTAATTTTGAAATGGCATCAGTATGAGTATGGAAAACACAAGTCTTCATAAGCTTTTCAAAATGCATCCATATGTGGTTTCATCTTAAAATTGGAAAAATTATTTTCATATATTTTTCTAGGTATAAACCAGTAGAGAAGGTATCTCACTGTACCGAACTATTACCAACTGCACCTGTAAACACTTGATACATTTATTAGCATCAGCATCTCACTCATAGATTCATAGGTTCATAGGTAGGTACTAGGCTATCGGCCCAAGGGCCTAAGTAAGCCTAGCCAACAAGGCTCCCTGGCTTATGCCTCCCAAGAAAGTTATAGAAGTACACTATAGTCATATGAGTATCACACAATCTGATATATTCCCTTTTCTACTCAGTTTATTCCAGCACCAAACCATTTAGTTTTTGAAGCCCTTTCCCTTCAATAATGCTCAAACTATTCTATCTAAATTCATTGATAAGGACCACATAATCATTTAGCATAAGATCAGCTATTAGAGAGTATAACCACTGAGTCAGAATAAACATAATAATCAATTTCTTCCTCTCTTATATGTAGACCCCATATTCTGACCTAAACTAAGATTGCCACACTGCAAAACCTCCCTAACCATCTTAACACCTTTAGATATTTTTCCATTATATTTTCTTAAATGACAACTCTATTCCCCGGTGACAGCTACAAGTAGTTTAACAATAACATAATACTTAATAAGTCAAATAACTTTTTTCTTTTTTTTTCATTCTAGTTAGTGCATAAATTACTATAATCCTTATCATCCCTATTTATATTCTGATATCACACAACACTAGCCTCACCAGCATTCCTATAAAAATATCAAAAGCAATATATCTGATTTATAGAATATTCTTATTCCAGAACAGAGGTATAAGTCCATAGCATCTTATGGCTCCAAAGAACTTATTATTGTTGGACAATATTTAATTTCCTTACATCTGATAAACAGATTATATCAATCTGTATCTTATTGCAAAAATCAAGTATTTGTATTAAATGAGATTCATTTATAATGCTATGTACATTAAAACAATATACCAAAAGATTATCACTATCCATTTTTAACAGTTTTCTTAGATACTTGTCTCATTTTACATTTGTGAATATTATTTCCTATGGTATTATGTTTACTTTCATTTCCTTCACTAACACTTACTCCAGTCTTTCACTTAATACAATTTCCTCTCTATCATCCTCTTGTGCTGAACCCACATTATTATGAGTTACAACCTGTCCTTCTTCACTATTTACAACATTTACTGCATTTAGCTCACTAACATTATTAGCAACATAATCTTTAGAATCCAAAAATATAGATTACTCCTTACATAATTGTTGTTCATAGGAGAGTACTAACTGCCCTGAAGGGCCAGTAATCTGAAGTCAGAATCAAACCCCATACCTTATGTCTATGAGGTAAAGACCTTAATCATTATGCTAGAGTCCCTTGTATTTGTTGGCAATAAACCCAAAAATGCCCTGCACATTTACAATTTCAATAATATTTTTCACAACTGTTACTAGAATGTCCAACTCCACCACATTTAGAGCATCTTCTTTTATCACAACTCTGTATAAAATGTAAATTAGAGCTACAAAAGTAACATGTTTTCAGTTTTTCTTTATATAAAACATAAGCTCTGTTACCATTATTCTCTACTACACTTGAAATGCGCATTAATTTCTCATTATTATGCCTCAGTATAACCATACTTCCAATGCCCCTTTACAAATATGCCTGTCATCATATACCTTTTTAATATTGATTTTAGCAGTCTGACACAGTCAGTGTTTAATAGTGATGTAGTTTTGTAGCATGCTGATTAAACTCAGATATTTCGAAAAAGACAAACCAGTTAAGTGTCAAAGTGGTGTGTGACCCAACCTTAACAATTATTAAACACACCCTGCTTATGTTGTTAAGGTTGGGTCTACAGTTTGATGGTAAAATCTGCCTGTACTGACTAGCAATGACAGTGGCAGAACAAAGATTTGTTTCTGCCTGTTGTCTGCACCTTTAATGTATCCCTAACTTCCTGTAAAAAATGTAAAAAGTTGCTAGAATAACAGGATGTGTCTGCATACATAATGTGAAAGATACAAACTCTGAAAATCAAATGTATGTCATTACTTAGTGACTTCAGCCCTTGGTGGTTTGTCTGAAAACCACAGATTTTATGAGGAACAGACCACAAATATGAAGCCATAATGTGAATGCTCTGCAAAACTCTAGCAGTAGAGAGGCTTTAAAGTTGTGTAAACATGACAGACAAGTGTTATACTGCCTTTCTGACAGCGTCTACTAAGGGTTTTATGGCTTTGAAAGCCAACAAAACCCTTATCGATTTTCTTTTTCTGTAACTAATAGTAGATGAAGCAGATAAATCTCCATGCATTCAAAGACTTATGGTTGTCTCTGTTCATAACCCTGTATTGTGCATTCTTGACATGGATGCCAAGATTCACCTCTCAAACTTGCCTCTTGAGGTACATTTCGTGGCATCTGTGCTTCAAATATCTAATAAGGAGGTTATGATTGGCTCCCCTAGATGAAATCCTTCATAATGTACTGAACCTAAACAGAACATAACTGTTTTAAGTCACATAAGTGTAGAAAATGTTCAGCAGCTGCCATAGTCTCAAGAGTAACGTTGCAGAGACTGCCTTTACCCAGGTGAATGAGGGCATGTACATCATGCAGAAGAATCACAAAGGCACTATTAAGTTACCCCAAATGTCTTACCTATTCAGTATAGCTTCAGTCTTAAACGCTCACTACTGCAATTTTCTGTTCTGAGTACTATTTAAAAAGCTGGGGGTATTCTGTCTCTGAACAACTGATGCATACATTAGAGTGTCACTGTCACTTGAGCCTGAAACTGTTCCCCTTCCCTGTTGTACCGATGATGAGACAGCTGTTTGCCCTTTATCCTGTACATACAGCGATACTCATGCAGTCATCTGAGGATCAACGTTGTCCATTTGCTGAGTGTAAAATGCGTTATAACTATCCAAAGTCCCATTTTCATTACATATCTCCGCAAACTTTGAATCAGTAAGCCGCCACCACTGAGATTCATAATGCAGACTGGTACAGTCATCAATGATTTCGTGGCCATGACCATGACATAGAAGATTAAATGAATAAAGGAAGTAGACGTTAAACAAGCAGAAGAGATTTTTGTGCTTCTTCAGAGAAAGAGAATAGCTGAAATGAACCAACTGGTAGAGAAGGAAGGAAAGACAGGTTTTCAAAATACCAAGATTTGATAAGACAAGGTACACCTCCACCAGCCTTTAGAACTTGCACCACAGGCATTGAGACTGCTCAGCAAATAAAACTTTCCCATGATTCAAAATACCATCACATCTCCCATATTGTATCATGTATCCCTCACTCCTCAAATCTTTTTTGACATATTGTACATGACTATGAGGATATAGCCCTGGGCTGCCTTTTTCATTTAAAAAAATGTGTGGTATACCATGCTGTCCTATTGAATAGCCAACAATCGCTAATTGGAATGCATAAAAATAGAATACTGCTTTAAGAGCAGTACTCATAAGCCTGACTTGTGAGTGGGATGTCACATGGTTTTCATTCTGCAACAATTACTGTCATGACAGTAAGTGACACTGCTGCATCCAGATTGGCTCCTGTGTCTCTGTTAGAATATGTGCATAGCACGTCTATGCAATCCTGAAATAATCTACACATTTCACCAATGGTATGCTCCAAATATCACAAACTTAAATCCAGCCTGTTAGATTTAGGGACTTCCATTTTAAAGTAGTTATTAGACATTAGACAGCTAAAGGGTAAAATAAATTGTGTTTTATTTATGCATAAAAGACAGTTAAACAGAAAGAAAAATAACCTTGCTGGTCAAGCATGAGAGACAGTTTATTAGAAAGTAAAGATAAGCATAAATTGTGCAGACAGAATGTTCTTTTCTCAAGGGAAAGATACAATCTTGCTAGCTACAGAATGTTCCTTAACGGAATGTTGCACATATGAAACAAAGCCGGAGACCAAGGTTAGGAGAAGTAAATAAGGGAAATTACTATACTGAAGCAATATAATATGTTGTATTCAGGATAGCAGTTCAGTTAAGGTTAGTAAGCTCATTCGACCTGTTACTTCAGAGAAGATGACAGACACTCGAGCTTAAGTACAGAAGACAGGTCATAAAAAGACTATGTTAGTTTACGTTGTTCGGGACAATCAGAATATGATGCGCAGTAACTTTGAACACTAATTGTTTATCAGCACTGTTAATGAAGACAGTATTCAGATATTGTAAGCATCTAATAAAGCCTTATTGAATGAACTTCAGCGTTTGGAAAATTTATTCTGAAAAGTGCACAAGACTTGGTCCATAAAGGAGAGATTGGCACCTGTTCAGCACGAGCTTGGGTAACTAACAGATAAAGACTTTCTTTTCTCAGTCTCATTGCAAACAGCATTTCCAGCTAATTGTGGTGAGGTACAGTATTATCAATTTTTACACAGCCTACACACAAATGTCAGTACATAAACCCATAAGCAAAAATGGCACTAAATGCATACTGTACCGAGACATCATTATACTGTGTTTGTAAATATTGTTTGCATGGAATTTTCTGGAAAATTTTCTGAACAAGTTTCAAATACTATTGGCTAGACTACACTAGAAGGTACTGGGTACAGTTAGGAATATATGAAATCTTGGGGAGTCAGTGATTATAACAGTGATCTGCAACTCTACCATATAAACAATATTTAGAGATGCCAGGTGCAGGCTATTAAGAAAGAAGAAGCAAAATTATCTGGATGAACAATACAACTCTTTCAATATCATTTTATTGTTTTTTTGTCTACATATAATTCACCTTCAGAACTAATGCAGGCAGTAAAACACCATACTGTTGTAAGTAGGACAACCTGTCATTTGTTAAAAAGCAACCAGTAATTTTTACTTGGTAATCATTAAATTAGTTATTGTTTTGAAATGCACCATAAAATTAGATAAATACGTAAAAGAAAACTATGTACATCTTTATATCTCTGTTATTAATATGCTTAACATTTTAATATCTTAGAGCTTTCAACTTTGAAATATTATTAATCTTGAGATGACCTTTCATTCCAAGAAGAATCATTGGATTTGCCAATATAATTCTTTTTTTCCTAAGCATACTGTTTAAGTCACCTCTTCATGAAGTTAAAATGAAATAATCTAGAATAAAAAAACAATTCTTGAACTTACCAGACATTAGAGAATATCATATTTTTGTGCGCTCTTAACTTCTCTGACAACTGTCTTGTGGTTTTACCTACGTAGGAGCCATTGTAAGAGATGCAGATGGCACTGTAATTGACAACTTGAAAATTAAAGTCAGAATGCTCCAATACAGCCAAGGACTCCCTACTGTATGTTAAATAATGACTCCTAAATCCCTTCTTATTTTGTCTTAAAAAAAAAAAATGCACATTAACTAGTGTCTTTATTTGAGGAAGAGTTTTTGTTAACTTTATGATATTTTTCCAACCTCAATTTTTGAACTTTTTCATTTTTTATCTATAAGTATGAGCTCTTTACCTACCTTATCTAAAACATCTGGGTGTCCCATAATAACCTTCCAGTTGTTTGTAATAGCAAATTTAATTACATTAGAGTTAACAATGCAAACAGTGAGTAGGGTGTGTAAACAATCAGTCTTTTTATCACAATCAGCTATTGCATAATGTACTTTATCACTGCTCGTAACACGTTCAAACCTTAGAAGTGACACATAGCCATACAGCTCTTCCATAACTTCATGGTTCTGTCATTTTTTACTTCATTTGCTAAAGCACTTATGACATTTTCTTTATATACCCATGTAAAAGTAATATAACCAGTTCTATACTCTCAGTAAATTGCATTTCATCTGTAATGTGCTTTTAAATGTGTATTAACTGATTTTTCATCACATAATTATTAATACATGCAGGCTTTCTAAATAGGTTTCACGCAAATATTTTATTGCCCCATCATAGGTCAATTTAATGCCAAAAAATAATATATTTTTTTCCTGTTATAAACACATGTAAACATTAAAAATCTTGTGACGCAATTTAAATCCTCTGTGAGTTTTAATAACAACTCGTGTGATTGTACAAAACTTCATTAAACAAGAAAAAACTTTTGTTCCATATTAATTTAAAGTATGCCATGCCATCCTATGAAAAAAGTTGCATTATTCAAAAAATATCTTTCCTTGCCAATTCCCTCATCTTGAAAGATCATCAGATATTACAGAAAATACATGTTGATTGTCATAAGATAAATTTCATCAAATCTGTCCAATTTACTTGTCTAGAAAGTTCCAAAAATACGTTTTAGCAAATCAACATGGCTCAATACATTCATGGCCACACAGAAGCAACTAGACGGGAAAGGAAGTTTTCAGCTTGAAAGAACTCATTGCATTTTTTAAATCTATTCTTTGGCCAGATTAAAAGGTGGAAGTGGGAGTTTATGATATTATGGGAAAAGGGAAATCAAGCAGATGAAAAGATATAAGGGAAACTGCAAAGAAGTCAGAAATCTGGTGGCCACAGTCAAACTTAGTTGACCTCTGCTTACCTTTTGGGGTATCCCTCCAACTGTCACCATATCTCTTGATTCAGTGCCACTCTACTACCTTCTTTGACTGTCATGGGACTTCTCTCACACAATCCATCCATCTCTTTTCTGGATTTCCACATTTCCTGTTAACTTCTTCCTGTCTATTCCAAATCTTTACTAGATTATCATCTGCTTTTCTGCAGATATACCTGAACCACAGTAATCTGTTCTCTTTGGCTTTGAAATTGGAGCTGCTTAGCTTAACTTCTGCTCTGATGTTGTTGTTTCTTTATCTGTACCATAGTGTGCATCCTACCACCCATCTCAGACACTTCATCTCCATCATCTCTAGCTTTCTCAATTGCTCTTCCGTTAGTGCTCAGGTTTCTGTACCATACAGTAGAACTGGTTGCACCACTGTTTTGTACATCTTTCTTTTCAGCTTCTTTAGAATTTATCTGTCATACATTACCCCTGACACTCTGTGTCAGTTGTCTGCAGTCCCTCTGATTTTACCTTTGACTTCCTTATTCAGACTTCCCTTCTCTTCCACCAAACCTCCTCCCATATGCATGATGCTATTAACCTGTTCCACTGTTTTCCATTTTATTTCAATTCTCAGCTTTTTCTGACTTTCCCCATTTGCTGCCATTACAATTGTCTTATCTGTACTCAGTTTCTTCCCATGTGTCTTCAGATTTGCATTCCATTCCCTTATCATTTGCTAATTTTCTTGCTCAGAGTCTGCCTGTAATGCCACATTATCTGCATACAGCAACTTTGATGATCTGTTCCTGCCAACTTGCTAATGTATACCCCATCACCAGTATGGACAGCAGTGGGCTCATACATGAACCCTGACACACATCCACTCCACTGGGAACCCCTCTAGGAGACCACACACTATTGGGTCCTTGCACATAGCCTTTACTAATTCTACCAATGTTTCTGGTACTTTGAACCACAACAGCATCTTGACATATGCTAGCTCCCATCTTGGAATGTCCAGTTGTACACTTTCTTCATATTTATCTTCTTCTCATCTATCTGTTTCACTGCAAACATCAGATCAGTTGTGCTGCATCCTGATCTGAATCTGAACTGCTCATCTCACATCTTACTTTCTACCACTCTGTGTATGCATTTATCAATCATCCTCTGCATAACTTTCTTGTAGTGTGACAGGAGTTTGATACCTCTGTACTGTTCGCAGTTGTGGATGTTCCCTTTGTTTTTGAACACAGGCACTAGTATGCTTATTCTCCAATAATCTGGGCTATGCCTTTCTCCCCATACTGCTATGAGTACCATCAGGACTAATTTTTCCCCTCTCTCACCCAACATTTTGATGAAATCTTCTGTGATCTCATTTGAGCCTGCTGCTTTCTCTGTCTTAATTCATCTTAGTGCTGTTCTTATGTCTTCTAGGATGGACTCCTCTTCTTATTTCATCGTAAGCTGTATCTGGAGCAGTGCAGCTTCTGTGGGGTTTTCTTCATTCAGAAGCTGCTGGAAGTACTCCTTCCATCTACCCTTGATTTCATTTGGACTGGTGAGCAACATGTTGCTGGAATCCCTTATGAAGGGTGTCTATCTTCTTTATGCTGCTGTTTTCATCTTGCAAGCTGATAGAGTTTCTTTGTGCCATTTACTCAGCCATTTTCCAGAAGCTGGTAGTGTGCCTCTGATGCCTTGTTCTTTGCTACTGCAACTGCCCTCTTAGCCTGTTTGTTAGCCAGGTCCATCTTTTCCATCTGCCAATTTTTCCTGCACTCTTTTTTTAATGACTTCCTGCACTTCTGCATTCCACCACCAACTTTCCTGAGATAGTTGGCTACCATACTTGGCCTGGCCACATGTCTGTTCTGTGGTCCTCACACATGCTGCTTTGGGTACTGCCATTCTTCTTCAACTCTACCTTATGTGCTCTTTTTCCTGAGGTGCTAGAACCCTGAGTAATACCTTGAATTCTTATGCTTTAGCTTCTGTCACATTCCAGCCCTTCAACCTAGTCTCTGTTGACCTTTGAGCCTTCTCTGACTATTGTTTGCAGTTGATTGTGGCAACCAGTGGTTTATGCTGTGGGCAGCTGTTTCACTAGGATGGTTTTACAGTCTGGTTCAACCCCAGTGCCCTTTCCTTACTAGGAGGAAGTCTACCTGAGTTGCATGTTGGTCACTCTTATATGTGATCTTGTGACTGCCTTTCTTGGTCAACCATCAAGCCATTTGCCAGAGAGAGGTCTAGAGTGCTCTCTTATTCTTTATTCCTGTTGCCCCACCCATGTGGACCCAGGCAGTCCTCACATCCTGTTCTGTCTATCCTAATATATGCATTCAGGTCACCCATTATCAACATCAATTTATGTTGTCTTGCTATATCTAGTAGGTCCTGCATATGTTGTCTGAATGTACTCTTTTCCTCACTATCACAACCCTGCTCTGGGACATAGGCTGAGATTATGAATATTGACCCACCATTGCACTGGAGTCTGATAGCTATGAGTCTATCACAAATTCTGATGACATCTCTCATTGTCTTCTGAAACCTCTCCCTCATCACAATTCCCACACCATTTCTAGTCTGTTCTCCTCCTGAGTAGTAATCTCTGCAACCCAATCCAAGTAGCTTTGCTGGACTGCCTTCCATCTTGTCTCCTGGATACATAGGATATCTAGCAGCCTTCCTACCATCATGCCATCTACTTCCAGGTTGTGTCCTGTCACTGAACCTTCGCTGAGTGTACCAATCCTTAATTCATGCTTAGTCAGGGAACCAGTTGGAATAATGGAAAAGTCTTTGCCTCCCATGCACAAGGTACAGGATTTGATCCTGCCCTCCAGCAAATGCCTGTATGGAATTTGCATGTTCTCCCTGTGTCTCTGTGGGGTTCTTCCCACCTCCCCAAAACTTGGAGATTGTTTCCACTTTCTGGGCAGCAGCACAGAGTCTAGGTGGTGCCCTAATGGGAGAAGAGATGTCTAGACCAGCCACTTTGGGCATTAGATGTGGTGCTCAGCATCCTCTAGTTAGGAGAACTTGGCTCACAGACAGTGCCCTGTGTCAGGGGTAGCCACTCAATGTTGTTAACTTTGCATCTAGGTGATTCGGTTGTGTTGACTAATGTTGCCAAAAATGGGCATAGGTTATGCCAGTGTTGAGTATCTGACCTATGTCAAGCACCCGACATTTTGATATCTTCTGTGATCTCATCTGAGCCTGCTGCTTTCTCTGACTTAATTCATCTTAGTGTGCCTGCAACAAAGTCCAGAAACTCTGGGTCAGTAAGCTACTGGTATCTAGTAGCCCAGCTTGGGTTACCTGGGATAGCTCTGTTGCGTGAAAGCTGGACATAAGTCTCTCCTCACAAGCTGTTGGTAGAGGTCACATGTTTGCCATATGTGCGAGTCATGGTAACTACCTGGGTGGCCTACAGACACATTGTTGATGGCATCCTGTGCATTAAAGGCCAAATGGCACTTGATGAAATGATGGCATTTATGGTTCACATGCCATCTTCCCAAGTCTCCAGGTGGCACTTGTATTTCAATGTGGGTACAGTCTGTGGTCCTCAGCACTTCAGGGAAATGGGCTATTTCAGGAAAATCCCACAATATTCCTTGCCCAAGTGCAGGTTTCCAGGAAAAAGTCAGGACTTGGCTGAAAGATTCTCCCTCATTTTTTTTTAAGTACAGGAACAGACAGAAGGAAAAGAGAACAACAAAAGCATTTTCATCTAAATGTTCCTGCCTTCTGGTGTCCATCAGCTATAACCTTGAAAAGAACCAGAACAAGTGGACAGCCTTGGCACATTCTGCAGTGGGCCACTCATGACCCAAACCACCCATCCAGTAATAATATTGTTGGCTGTATTAGTGCTTTTTATAGTGTATGATATATACAATTATAGGTAGGTGAGTGGCAGCTGCAATGAGTTCACTTCCTCTTCCTTTTATTACCTATACTGCAAATAACAGTGCCAGTATGTTATACCCATTAAAAATATTAAATTCTTTCAGTCTGCATGAGGGAATACTCCAGCACTAATTGCCTTCTGTTATCTACTGTACTCCGTCCTGCAACCTATTTACACAGATGTGCTCAAGCTTGTTTCATTCTAATGCCCTGGACTGAGCAAGGTGTGCCTTTGGCTTCAGCTTTGTCTGAAAGGGGTCTTTTATCAACTTAGTTTCCTGTTAATATACAAATATACATATATATATATATATATATATATATATATATATATATATATATATATATACATATATATGGCTCCCAATCAGATGATCAGATTTTCAGAAACTCGAAATTCATATGGTTGGGATCATATGATCGAGTTTCCTGAAAACTCAAACATCCAAAAAAACACTACAAAAAATCGAATTCCCCCTGCACCCCCAGCCCCCCATATCCCTTGCAAATTAAATAGGTCAGCTCCAAGACTGCACAACAATGAGGAAAAGTGTATATTTCCCATTACACATTCTACAGCAATCTCCATTCAAAACTTTTGGGTTTTCAAAACCTCAATCATATGGTCTTGATCATATAAATTTCAAGTTTCTGAAAACCCTATCATCTGATAGGGATTCAGAAAAAAAAAAAAAATATATATATATATATATATATATATATATATATATGTGTGTGTGTGTGTGTGTGTGTGTGTATAGGCACACACACACACACACACACACACATATATATATATATATATATATATATATATATATAGCCATCCATCCACAACCCCTTTTTATCAATTTTGCATATGGGGTCAGGGTGTCACTTCAGCAGTGGCAATCATCTAGAGCCAAGGTTCATACTGCTGGGTAGCTAGTCATGCCTCAGTTGTTCTTCCACACCACACACTCGCATGCACACCCATACTTATGGCCATTTTAGGCTGTCCAATCCACCTAAACACAAGATGAATTACGTTTTCAAGTTCTCAGACAATAATATTTAAAGATGTCATGAAATACAGGCTGTGAAATATTTGCTGTTTTATTTTTTAAGTCCTGCTTGATCTGATAAAAGACTTTTCATATCCTAATCAAACTACATCCTTTTTTATTTCCTAGTTTACTGTTTCTACTTTGCTTGCAGTTGTGCATAGTTAAATAAAGTTGGTGTAGAAACAATGTTGTCTTCTCTTTTGTGTATTCCCTATTCTGCCTGATATTGTATAACTGCTGCCCACCAAGTAGACATTGAAGTATTTTAAACAAGTGTTTGAATATTTGCACCATTCGGCACTACTGTTTAGAAGTTCAGGCACCTTTAATCTAAATGTGGCAAATGACTATGCAGACTAAAGGTTAAAATATGATTTCTGAATGTTTTAAGTATATATGTAAAACTCATACAAAATATTTAGAGAAAACAGAAGATAACTAGAAGACAGTCTCACTGATTTCATTAAAAAATAAGCATTTACTTTGTCAGTGCACTGAAAATGTATTACTTTTTAAATGCTGTGCAAAGGATTAGTCGAGATAAAAATCACTTTAGCTAGCAGAACAAGAGCACTCATCCATCTACCTACTTAACTGAATAAACTACTTTAAACTTTGACAAAGCATCTTTATTCCTCCAGCAGGGAGGGTATAAGAGAAAGAGTCTCCTAATGTTAGCTAAAGTGATTTTGTCTGGACTAATCCTTTATACTCTGTTTCTTGTTAGTCCTGTTATCCTCTGTGTCACAGTTGGGATACCAGACCTGACTAGAGCTTTCTGGATTACCTCTTTTTACTTTTTAAATGTTAGGAGCCTTTATGATATGGAAGCAGGTCCTTAGTACTTTGGCTGAGATTATGAGAATCTGGTTAACTGATTGGGGGGGGGGGGGTTTAACAATGCTGAAGATATAGAGAAAAAGGTGGATGGCTATCTCATTAGTAGGGCACAACTTCATAATAGGGTTTACCAGTACTATACATGGCTGTAAGGGAATACATGGAGAAAATATAATCTTCTATTTCAGGTTTCACAAGCTATAAGCAAGTCACTGGTTCCTACTTACCAAGGACCTTGTGTTAGATGTTTTCAGTGTAACCAAGGAGGCATTTGTGGCCCAAATTTATTATTTATTTATTTATTTATTTTACATTTGTTTACCGGGACATTCCGAATAGACACAGGTCCATTTTCAGTGGGGACCTGGGGAGAAAAGCTCCACATTGAGATAAAAAAATTATACAATAAGAAAAAAGTAAAGTAAAAAAATACAATATGCTAATAAGCAAAAAACACAAATACATATATACAGAGATAAGTTAAGTTAACATAGTTTGGCTGGTATTAAACAACAAGTGATTATACAGTAATACAATTTCTTCCAGCAGTAAAGTGTTTCCTAAAACTGTAGCAGATACTGCATTAGGTGTTATAGGAAGTGAGGTATATATAGTGGCAAGACAGAGCAATTATGCAATGCATGGGCATAACCAGGTATTTATTAAGTGTGATTTGAGTGAGTTTTTGAACTGAGTAGTAAATATATCAAATATCCATAGAGACAAGGTGAGGTGCAAACATGATTTGGCACGGTTATCAGGTGTAGCACTTCAGTAGTGCTGGGGTATCTTGAAACTACAGCTGCTCCTGATTATCACAGTGATTTCTTTCCTATCTTTGTAAAAGTTAAACAAAACATTATGGATAAGAATAGTGCACCAGATAAACCAATTATTAAGTCTGAAACTGATTTAAAAAAAAAAAAACTTTTCTTGCCCAGGCACTCTACTCCATTTAGACTATTGGAAGTATACCCTTTCAAGTTCCATTGACCAGGGTTCACTTGAATGAGAATGGGTCAGAGAGAGAGACTGAGACAAACAAATGGTTGTCTTCGATACTATTTCATCAGACGCTCCTATAGATAATCACTTTAAGTGCATTGAGTGCATGCAATTCATAGGTTCATAGGTTCACAGGTGGTGGTTACTAAGCTATTTGCCCAAGAGCCATTTTAAGTCTCTCAAGCTGTTTCATGTGCCTAGTAACATAATTCTGAACACTGTATTATACTCAATTATTAGACTGATGACAAAAGTACTGTGGAACAATGACCTCATTGGACCGGGATGCTATGCCTTACTTATAAGTTATGCAATGCAGAATGATTTTCTCACCACAACAGGGATGTGGTGGTCAAGGATCAAGTTACTGTCAACATGCACTCCCAGATCCTTGACCATTGGGTCTGCTTTTAGGGCCGCATTATCAATGCAGTAATTTCCAGGGATGCTCTGCTTTCTAGAGGATAATATTATGCAGTTTTTTTTTGTTTGAGTCAGACTCTCTTGAAGGACATTTGTGTCTTTAGAGGATTCATTTCCATGCAACCAACATGAATACAATGAGTTATTTTATTGTCACCCATTGAGGATGCCATGTACCTAATTTGTGTGAGTGTGAATGTGATCAACAAAAGGAAGTGTTTGTGAAGAATGCAAAAAAACAGAAGCTCACAAATGGAGTTATACGGTGTGTAAAGTGCTTGGAAATCAAATAAACAAAATAACACAATCCAACATTAAAAATTGCACACCACTGTATTCAAATACAGAGCAACACATCTTGTTTTTGGTCCACAGTCCCACAGATAAACTGATTTCAGTAAAGTGTAGCTTATCACCATGGAGACACGAGGACCTTATGAAACATCAAAATGGGAACAATTAGCTATCAAGGCAGACAAATGCCAGAGGCAAATGACAAAGGGCCCTACTCAATTACCAAAAATCCAGATGATCCCTGTGGGTAAGGAGTTGGATAATGTAACTTATTATGCTGCTTTACCAACCCCCCACCACTAGTACTTCATGACTTGAGGGTTCCTCAAGAAAGATTCTGTGGAGTCTATGGGGGAGTAGGGAGGCAGTACCAGTGGCCTAATGGTTAAGGTGTTTGCCTTACAAACACAAGGTGCAGGGTTTGAGCCTCACAAGGGATAATTGGGCTAGGCTTAAAATGGCTCGTAAGGGCAGTTAGCCTAGTAATAACCTATGATAAAGCAAATGTAATTGTTTTCAGTGGAAAATTTTAAGAGGATTATGAAGTTTAAAACTGTATGTTAGTGTAACATGCAGAGAACTTTATTAGGGTGCTATAAATATATTTGCTTTGTAAAGAAAATTCTGTAAATAAAACAGTGACTTCTGCTTCCAGTAACTTTTGCAACATGCAAAATGTGAACTGTATTGTTAAAGAGTGAAAATAGTTTCTCAGATTTGCACCCATTAGTAGTAAAACTAAGCAGTTCAGATCCAAAAAAAAAGTACATCGAGCAAAATAAAATAAATAAAAATCAATGAATAAATATATGAGACTGATCCCAAAAGAATGACTAAAAACAAGTAACCTTAGCATACAACACAAACAGGGACTTATTCCATTTCTACTTTGAACTCCCTTTTTAGTTATAGGATTGAATAGCATGTATCCTTTCCCACCAAATCTTCTAAAAATAAAACACTCTCCAGATATGAGGAGTTTGTTACATTTACAACCCCCCTCCCTTGAAACAGTATGTATTATACAACTTCAGAGTGTAGATACCCACAGAATACACACATATATATATATATATATATATATATATATATATATATATATATATTTTATTTTTTTTTTCTTTGTCATTACCTCTTATATTGTTGTAAATCTATTTCATTTGGTGCTATCTGAATCAGGCATGCTCTTATTTTGTTTATTTATAGCATAGAACACCTGCTACAGCAGATTAAAAGCAAAACATAAAATGTAGACTTGAAACATCTATGCACAGTTTTCAAAATACCACATTATATAAATAACTTTTTTTTTATTTTAACCTTTATAAGCCTTTAGGCCATATACAATTATTGTGATACTCAAGTTTTCCAAGGGATTGTGTATGACTTGGGCCACTGGAGAATTTCACTTAGAAATGTAGTCATAATTATTACAGGATATCCCACCTTACCTACAATTACTCACCATATCTTCTTCTCAGTTTCAAATGTTTTAATGCCACATTACCTTTTCTTTATTTACATGTCTTATTTATGATGACATATGCTGTGGTGACCCCTAACCGGGAAAAGCCAAAAGACACAACAACAACATTTATGATGACATAAATTCATTTTCCTTATACTTACCACTGAATGTTTGCTGCTCCATCCAGATGATTTTATATGGTTTGACTTCAACTGTTCTTTTCTACAAAGCTCCGTGAAGTAAGACACTGTGTTTCTTTGGATGTGGGCTCCATATTTCTGTTATCCAGTATCCCAAGAAGGAATTTATGACTTGAAAAGTAAAGTCAAGTCTAATCTTGAAGAGAGCAGCCCTTTCTTTTCTGGGAGAACATCATGGCTTCCTAGTCAGTATAAACCTTCTTCATGTTACTGGATTAGCCAGATCTCATGACCCCTTATACAACTATGCAAGACTAATGAACTTATCCATTACTCCTCAGTGTGACAAGAATTCATATTGATTCTCCTGTGCCTGAGATTCATCCATCGGTCAGCACCTCCTTTCCAGTAAGCTGGTGTACACTTTGAGGGCTGAGGAGTATGATGTCCCTGTATCTGGGACACGCACACTGGTCTGTTTCCTTGAGGATGACTATACAAGTTGGCCACTCCAGAAATACTACTTTTCTTCCATGTAACAGTGAAAGTGAATTTTAGCCATGTATCCCATGATCTCAACATTTTCAGCTATACCTCATCCACACCTGCAGGCTTACCACTACAGAGGCCTTTCACAACAGCAGTAATATTGCTACAGTAATAGACCACAACCAATGAGACATTCCAGGCATTATCTGCTGACATAAGATCATGCCCACCATGTTAAAGAATTACTCAGAAGTTATTTTTCTGTCTCAAAACTGTTCACAGTAGTGGTCAGTACTTAGCAAAACTTGATTATAATAGTTTCATAACTTTTTGAGTAATTTGGTAGAGCATCCTTTAGGTTAATTTAGGTTAATTTTCTTTCTGCATGACCTGGCCAAATTATTCCCATGCCCTAACTTAATTTGACGAATGTTGCTGCTATGGCTGCCTTGGCCTACTTTTACCTTTTATTTGACCAAGTTAAACTTCATAAATGTTGCCTGAAAGGCTGCATTCTTGCTGTTATCTATCTGAGTTGTTAACACAGAGTCTCAGATGACATTTGTCTGTTTCTGCCTCTCTGTGACTCACAGAATTACTTCTGAATTTTCTAAACATCTATCAATGTTTCATGCATATTCTCAAACCATTACCTTGAATGCATTCTTAGAATTCATCAAATTTCCTTTTTATTTCGTACTTTTACCAATCATTGTCTGCATACTGCCTGAGAATGTATCTGTATCTTAATAGTAACACTGTACTCCTTAACAGGCAATACATAGATATGGAAATAATGCACCATTGCATTGTACATGATTGTGATCACATGTGATAATAGCACTTACGTGCTAAAAGTTAATAATGCACAATCTATCTGCCAGTCGGTCTTAAGCACAGCTTTGTCAAGTAATACATTAAATATAAAACAACAATCAGTCCATGTCTTTTTTACGCCTTTATTGAATTACATAAAACAACAATTAGTCAATCTCCTTTTTAACACCTTTGCTGAATTATCACTTAAGACATAAAGAGTACTTTGAGGGGCTGATAAATGAAGAGAATGAGAGAGAGAAGGCTGGATGATGTGGGGATAGTGAATCAGGAAGTGAAGCAGATTAGCAAGGAGGAAGTAAGGACAGCTATGAAGAGGATGAGGAATGGATAGGCTGTTGGCCCAGATGACATACCAGTGGAAGCATGGAGGTGCTTAGGAGAAATAGCAGTGGGGTTTTTAACCAGATTGTTTAATGAAATCTTGGAAAGTCAGAGGATGCCTGAGGAGTGGAAAAAAGTGTTTTGGTACCTATCTTTAAGAATAAGGGTGATGTGCAGGATTGTAATAACTACAGAGGGATAAAATTGATCAGTCACAGCTTGAAGATATAGGAAAGAGTAGTGGAAGCTAGGTTAAGAAGGGAGGTAATGATTAGTGATCAGCAGTATGGTTTCATTCCAGAAAAGGGCACTAAAGATGCGATGTCGGCTCTGAGTGTGTTGATGGAGAAATATAGAGAAGGTCAGAAGGAGTTGCACTGTATCTTTGTGGACTTAGAGAAAGCATATGACAGAGTGCCTAGAGAGGGGTTGTGGTATTGTATGCGGAAGTCGGGAGTGGCAGAGAAGAATGTAAGAGTGGTACAGGATATGTATGAGGGTAGTGTGACAGCGGTGAGGTCTGCGGTGGGAATGACGGGTGTGTTTAAGGTGGAGGTGGGATTACATCAAGGATCAGCTCTGAGCCCTTTCTTATTTGCAATGGTGATGGACAGGTTGACAGATGAGATCAGACAGGAGGCCCCGTGGACTATGATATTTGCAATGACATTGTGATCTGTAGTGAGAGTAGGGACCAGGTTGAGGAGACCCTGGAGAGGTGGAGATATGCCCTAGAGAGGAGAGGAATGAAGGTCAGCAGGACTAAGACAGAATATATGTGTGTGAATGAGAAGGAGGATAGAGAAATGGTGAGGATGCAGGGAGTAGAGGTGGCGAAGGTGGATGAATTTAAGTACTTAGAATCAACAGTTCAGAGTAATGGTGAGTGTGGAAGAGAGGTGAAGAAGGGAGTACAGGCAGGGTGGAATGGGTGGAGAAGAGTGTCAGGAATGATTTATGACAGACGGGTACCAGTAAGAGTGAAAGGGATGGTCTACAAGTAGGTAGTGAGACCAGCTATGTTATATGGGGTGGAAACAGTGACATTGACAAAAAGGCAAGAGTCAGAGCTGGACATGGCAGAGTTAGAGATGTCAAGATTTGCACTGGGTGTGACGAGGATGGACAGGATTAGGAATCAGTATATTAGAGGGTCAGCTCAGGTTGGACGGTTTGGAGACAAAGCCAGAGAGGTGAGATTGCATTGGTTTGGACATGTGCTGAGGAGGGATGCTGGGTATATTGGGAAAAAGATGCTAAGGATGGAGCTGCCAGGTAAGAGAAAAAGAGGAAGGCCTAAGATAAGGTTTATGGATGCAGTGAGAGAGGACATGGAGGTGGTCGGTGTGACAGAGCAAGATGCAGAGGACAGGAAGAAATGGAAACAGATGATCTGCTGTGGCGACCCCTAACGGGAACAGCCGAAAAAGAAGAAGAAGACATAAGCGAACATACATTTATATGCAATAATACAAGAAAACAAACTATGTTAACATGTTCACTATTTTACAGTTATCATCAATCAGGCATTGTATAAATTGATCAATTCCTGCCTTCCCTTAAACCTCACTCCTCCTCCAAAACATTATTCTGCATGTATTGTTACTACAGCTTTCCAATATTTTTTCTATGTAATTTGCTCCTACCCTTTTCTAAATATCCCACTTCCAGTTCTTTTGTCTCTGTTAGATCATTCACTACTTCAAATGCAGTTGGTTTAGACTTTGATTTCTATTTTGTAGTAATTTATTTTGTGGCAGTTAGCAGAATTAAACTTAACAAGGCCTTAATATGTCAAGGTTATTCAGATCCTGCATCCCAGTTAAAAAAAAAATATTTCCTTAGTTACACCCATTTGCTCTCCCAATATTTTTGACAAGAGTACCTTGTGGGGAATTTTTAAAGCCTGCCAACTCATGACACTCCCAAAACATATGTTCCCAATTATCTCTTTCTTTTTCATCATATCTCCAACATTTGCTATATGCCTTAAGAAAATTTCTGCTTGGGCTATAAAAATACTTATGCAAATACTTTCAAGCAAAATTCCTGAATCTTCTAGAGTTTGTTGCATATTTGGGAGGCCTACATATGTCCTTCCATTGTTTACTTGTAAATTATTTATCCAATCTCTTTTCCAAATGTTTTCCAATCTCCTCTGATTGATTCTGATTGATTGATAGTTATTCTGCAATATTTTCTACTCCCTACAAAGTATTCCTTTTTCAACAGCAGCTTCTGTTCTAAATTCTACCAGAGCAGATTTTTCAGTCAGGATTCTCTATCCCTTTCTCTTTGCCTATAGTCTGATATCAGCACCTGATAGGGAAGGCAGTCTCTAGCCCGCAGTCCAAATCTTCCTGACATCTTCCCACTCTGTTACCTTTTCTCTCTAGTTACTTTCTCCCAATACCTTGATTCCTTAGCCATTTTTTCCAGTAAATTCCAGCCCCCTCTTGCCTGTTCTCTCTACCTCTAATTGCAGCCATCCATATAGGCAGACTCTCCTTTCTCCATTCTTGTGATTGCTTAGTTCTTAGGATACTTTATGCTTTGTTATAAATATATTTTAAAATATATATATTTTTTTATTTCTCCAAATCTTTTGGGTTTTTAATACCATGATGGGAATGAACCCCTTTCCTAAGTGAAAGTACAATTAAAGTTCATGAAATTAGTATTGTTTCAAACTTTGATGTCAGCCAAAAGTGCTCTTTGCAACACCCACAATGTGCCTAGTAATGACTCCTTCTGCAATTCATACAGAGTTACATGTATTGGTAGCATATCTAAATACAATTGTAGACTATTTTTTATAAGACCTGTTGCTCCTACTACTATTGGAACTGTCTGGGTATCTTTCTTCCACATTGCTCTTATCTCTGCCTGCGAATCCTGATATTTTATTACTTTGTGTCTCTCTGTACGCAAGGCACTGTAGTCACTGGGTGTAGTGATTTCAATAATCAATGCTACTTTTGTCTTCTTTTCTTGGACCACTATATCTGGTTTTCTAGCATGTATCTTTTGAACTGTTGGTGATGGATGATCCCATGTGATGTAGACTTCTTCATTTTCTATGAAGCTTTGTGGCTCATATTTCCACTATTTGTCAGCCACTTCAATGCCATAAAGTTTGCACAATCTCAGTACAACGGTCTTGCCACATTATTATGCCTTTCTGTATACAGTCCTTCTGCCATTAGTATATCACAACCAGCAATGAGATGTGCAACTGTTTCCAGTTCTGTTTTACAAAACCTACATTTGTCTATTTTGTCCTACATGTTCAATGGACTTTGTAAACCAACATGTACGTAGCCCACTATCTTGCACCCCCAATATTAACCTTTCATCTCTTGGTTTGAATTTGCCTATCCTTAACCATTCCTGAGTTCATTCCTGATCAACATGAGGCTCTGTATGGTTATTATTTTCCTTAAATATCTGAATCCAAAATCTCACACTCCTTATTTCTTGAATTTCTCCCCTGCTTCATCATCATCCTTTTCCACTTGAATTATAGCTTTTCACTTGTGTTATGTACATGAGCCTTAAATTTACACCTGTAAAATATTTCTTCAAATCAGGAAATCCTAATTCACCTTGTTTTGTTGGAAGGATCAACTTATCCTACTTGACCCTTGCTCTCTTACTCTTCCATAGGTTCATAAATTAGTACTAAGCTAACTGCCCTTGCGAGCCATTTTTTAAGCCTAGCCAATTATCCCTTGTGAGACTCAAATCCTGCACCTTCTGCTTGTAAGGCAAACACCTTAACCATTAGGCCACCCTCCCAACCCTCTAATAATCATCCCTTGCAAGTCTCGATCCCAGGACCCTGCACATCATAGGCACAGTAAGTTACCACTAAGCCATTTGAGCTATAACCTTCAGCTCTTTTTTATTTACTATCCACAACTTATCTATTGGTTGATAAAAATATGCCTAACTTCTATATAAAACTAAAGGGACTAAAACATTTTCATTGCTTCTATCTTGCTATCCATATATATAAACAAACACTTCCAGTTTCTCAGTTTTTGTATTATCTTTTATTTAGTCTCTTCCCACATATTCTTAGCTGCCATAACAGAATCTTTTTTAACCCATACTCCTAGATACTTAATTTTATTATGTCACCATAAATATGGGTTTTGCTGAACCAATTCACATGTGGTTATATAGTTTATAACTATAGCCTTTCTTTTGTCTTCATTAATTTTATATCCTGAAAATATGTGGAACTGTAATCTTGTCTGCAAATAAATCCAGTTTTTCTTGATTACCATACCAATCATATGCTTGAATTTCTGAAGCCCTTATTTTCTTTGCCGATGGCTCAAAATATAATTTAAATAACAAAGCTGTAAGAGATCACTCCTACCTGGTCTCCCTGTTCAGACAAAATTTATCAGAGAAGACCCTCCCACTTTAATTTTTGACTCCAGTCCCTCATATATCCTACTAATTAATCTTACTACTGTATCAGGGGAATGCAAATGTTTCCCTTGTCCTATTCATAAAATGCCAGCTTGTTGTGTTGAATTTAAAACCCACAACAGCAGCTGTCTTTTTCTTACATTATGCTTCTCTCTGGATCATCATTGTTCTGCTAAACTTGTCAAATATTTGCCTGCCCTCCACAAAACCACATCTATCCATAGCTATCAATGTTGGCAAAATGTTGCCATTCTTTTAGCAATTACAGGCATAAAGACTTTATAATCAGGATTTAAAATGGCAACAGACCTATATGAAGCTTTTTCTCCTTTTAAAATACTGTTAAACAAAACCTTCCAGATTTTTATCACCTAGCTGCCAATCATTTGAAGGGATACCATCTATCTATTCCTGGAAACTTTCCTTCAGATTGGTATTTTTATCTATTTTAACTATTAATTGGTGAGCCTCATCTACCCCTAACCTTGGCATAACTAAGTCTTCCATAAATACTGTAATTTGTGCTTTTTTCTTGATTTCCATATTCCTCTTCTTTATGTACGTTTATTAAATTTTCAAAATATATTTAATACCTATAGGGGATATCTGGTTATGTTTCTTGTTATAGGCTCCCTAAGTTTAGCAACAACTATTTCTATTTTCTGTTGCTTAAGACATGCACCAGTGTCTCATTTGTACTTCATTACCCTACATTTGTATCTTAGTTGTTATTGACACATGATCTGTAATAGGTATTGGACATGTGTAAGAGGTTTCAATTAAATGAATATATCACTATGAATATAATTTCTGTCTAATATAGGCCTGTTATTGTACCTTGGAGAATAGTATGTCATTTTTTTCTGAGTTCCTAGTACTGAATTCACGCCTTCTATAATAAATAGTTTCATAAATTTCTTCAAAAGTCTACCCTCTTTTGTTATATTTTCCCATCTAGTTCCCTCAGATACAGTCTCACTGTTATAAATCAAATTCTAATCACCATCTATAAGTAATATTCCCTGCTGAAAGCTGTTTATTTCTCCCAAAATGTTATTTAACTCCATAATAGCAGTATTTGCTAGAATATAAATACATGCCAGAGTAATCCTTCTCCCTTGCCATTAGCACCTTACTTTCACAAATCTATCATTACTATCTTTTTATCCTCTTCTATCACTATTGGAGATCCTCTAGCAGTTAATTTAAGTACTACCATTTCCTTTCTCTCTGATACTCTGCCAAATATCCCACCTGAAATCATTTGTTGATCAAATTTACATGCTCATTTCTTTCAAAGTGTGTCTTCTGTCGCATTACTTTTTCACTCTGCATTTCTAATATAATTAAGTACTCTTGCCTTTTTGTCTAAACCACTGAGATCATTTACATTCCAAAATAATACATCTAGTGTCACCATTATAGCAAGAAGTTATTATTCCCATTTATTATATATGGCATCTTTTTTGAATGTCTATTTCCAGTTTTTGTGTTACATGCACCCACTAACGTATGGCAGGTTGATCTTTTATACAAAACCCTCAAACAAAAATAAACATAACCATAGAATACCCCCATAACCTATCAATTTAAAACAAACACTCTGTAAATCTTCAACTAATGAAGTTTAACCCTCCTGACAGGAACAATTGTCCCAAATCAACAGATATACACACAGGCAAAACCTAAATTAAAATTATGGTTACCATGCTAAGACACAGTCTGTGTCTCAACATACACTAATTGCTCTCTGTTCTTGTCGTGTTTTTATTCCCCTTCCATATACAAAAAACAACTTGCATGTTTTCAGAAAACATTAACTTTTAACCTTGAGAAAAAGTGTTCTGGTTATCTTTAAATAAAACTAAATTATCCTAGTAACACCTATATGTTGTGGAATGTCGCACCTCTAGCAGCCTACACACATCTTGCATTCCACAACATTTTCCAAAAAATAAACTTAAAAAGCATAAGATAAACAAATGTAACTATTCTATGAAAAAGAAAAGCTATTAAAATTGTATAAATAGCAATGTTACTTAGACGTATTCTTTACTGTGATCATAGTCTATGCATTTGTAGTGTTTCCATAAATATTGTACTATATTATAATGAACTCAAACTATAAATTATATTTTTTCCTAACTTTTAGAAATTTTCATATCTTGAAAACTGTACAACCTAGATATATATTGTTAAAACATTTTTGTTAACCAGACATAATCTTTCATATGACAAGAAGAAACTCCTCTAAAAGTCCATGTTTACTAAGATATTTATATAAATATGAAAACATAGGCTTAATTGTATATTTGGTAAAACAAATAGTACTAGACATTTCTCAAGATGCACAACTTACAGTGTAAATATCAAAGATGCTTTTTTCAACAACATCTAAGTTTTCACTTAATGGCATGCAACAACTTGTAAGTCTCTCTGTTTTTGGAGTCTTAACTACATATGGAAATATTGCTTATTTTTATAATTATTAGCAAAGAACTAGCAATCATTCAAGTTTAGTGTGATATAAATCAGCACTGACAGTGAATTATCCTACCTCCCACATTGGTATGTTTCACCATATACCTCAATAACATAGAGGTCTCTCAGTTCTGGAAATATGAATATAAATTTGAAAATATGAATAATAAGTGGGAAAGATTAATTTCCCCACTGCAGGGCATCCAAGACTAACAATCTTATTGTCAATTTGTTAATAACTTTTTGCCATTTCTAATACCTAATACTGCCTACTATTAACTGGTAAGTCACATAGTTAAAGAAGCAAGACTCAAAAAAGTTCTAGACACCATAAGGCAACATGGTGTAAACTGGAAGTATAAAAATGGTGTTTTAGGATTGAATTAGTTACATACTGTTTCGGTAAATGCACTAAAGTATTTAGTTTACAGAAAAACTACTATCTGTTATTCACTTCCAACAATTTCAGACTTTATTTTTTACCAAACTGCTTACCCTTGTACCTTTTAATTTTACATTTCTCTCAGTAAACAATGTCCAGACCTGTTGATTTATCGCCTTCACCTTTAGTCAGCTAGTTTCAATGGAAACATAAGATCAATATGTAGAGCTTCTCTCAGCTCCAGATTTCTTAACTGGCATTAAACATTTATTTGTTTAAAGAAAACAATTTATTAAATTGTGGTCTCTCATTTTTTAAAACCCACTTACATTTACAAAAAAAGCTTGTCATTAGATTAAGCCAAGAGTATTAATCCAGACAGTCACCTATACAAAAGTAAAAGAAAACATTGCAATTCTACAGATATTGTAATCAGCGCACTTTTACACCCTTTCCCCCACCCCAACAGCCCAAGGTTAAAACATATTGACTCAAGTGTGCTTTTGTCTAGCCATTATTCTCTTTTGCATTGTAATGCCTACATTTCTTAAAACTAAAAAAGAGAAAAGAAAAGCACCTGTTTACTTGAGTATCTTTATCACATAAAATAATCACTAAAATGCTTTTCTATATGATATGCAATTTACATAACAAAATATTTTATACACATTCTGTTAAGAACAAAAATTGTTTTACTTACTGTTACTTTTTCCATCTTTCTCCATCCTTTTTTTTCCTTTTAGTGTCCTTCCAAACATTAATGACATGAAGTGGGACATATGCCTGTCACTCCCCCAACAAGTTTAACAAAGTCAACAAAAAATCCAATCTTTCTCAGCCACTTTTTCAAGTAAAGATATTTTTACAAATGTGCTTTTTGCTTTATAGTCTCTCATTTATTCACTAATTTCAGTGTTGCTGGTCTTTTTTCTGTTGATCTCCTCCCAACCCCTGGACTCTGGTTCAAGTCCAAGATACTCCCAATTCTTCTAGTCAACTCCTGTGCTTTTTTTCTGTCTCTCAAATATTTTCCTTTGGAACACTGGAAAAAGGTTTCACTGGCACAGTCTCTCTATGAGCCTACCCATCAGAAGAATGAGAAACATTGTCCTCTTCTGTTTGATGGCTTACCCCTCACTGGACAAACTTTTGTATTTTGTCCTTAGCTTAATCTACATCCAAAAATGACTTAGATACTCAGGAAAAAATATTCTGAAGACAGCTGGATACAACATCATTAATCTCACACCTGCATCTCAACATTCCATGATTGTTGGGATAAATTTACTTTTCTTCTGTCGGGTATACAGTAAATAATCATGTTCTAGAGGTACTCTACTGTCTCCAATTTTAATACCTTGCCCTTCTGCCTCGGTTTTGTAAGAATCAACACTTTTTGCTGGTATGATTGCATCTTTACTAATAGAGGTCTTGACTGCTTTCTCTTGGCCAGGTTTGGAGCATACGCACAATGTGCCCATTCAATTAACAAATCCTGCTGTGGAATATCAATCAAGCTACTTATTTGTGTTCTCATAAAATTAATGCAGTCTGCCCCTTCAAGTTTCTCTGGTACAGCAGGAAAATCTTAGGTTTTCTCTGGGTAATATGACACCTGATGCTACATTTCTTGAAACAGCTGTTTTTGAGCAGTCTCATACTCAACCAAACTTTTCTTCATTTCGACCTCAAAATTTTGCAGTTTTATCAGTTCCTCTAAATAGCTGTTTAAAGCTTCTTCGATTTTTTCAGCCTTTTGTTAATTGAGTTGATATAGTCCTTCAGTGTTTCATTTATTTGAATCATCTCTGAGAATATTTGACTTATTTTTTACTCTAAATTACTAGAAGTCATTTCTTGTACCAAAGCTGGAGCTTAAACTGCTTTTTGTTCACAGCTGCAGGAGTCTTCCCTGCCAGTGTTTTCTCCTCACCTTTTGTGGTTTATTTTCTTTCATTTTTTTCTATTTTTTTTCTCTGCTGGGATCCAGGCAGTGCATTCACTAGCCAGTAACAGAATTTTACTCAAGCCAACAAAATCTGGCTGTTACTTCTCAGTTTCTATATTTACACTGGAAGAGTTGAAGTGAAGCTGTTGATCAATGTGCCGCCATCTTGAAAGTACAGCAATCAGTCCGTGGCTTGTCAGAAGTAACAACAGCCTAAATAACTCTCATGAATCAGTTTTAGTTGACAGTATCTGTTTGCTTACCTCGATTGTAGAAAATGGTTTAGATATCAATGCGTATGACCCATTTATGCATGCTAACTCAGTATATTTTTTAGCTGACTGTAATGTTTCATAAATGACATTTTGTGTGTTACTTCAAGAGGTGCATAAAGCTGCAATTTGCTCGCAGAGCTTTCTGGAACCCTTTTTATCTAATTGCATGTCATTTTGATTCCTTAGCCTACATCCTGTACTTGTTTGTTGTTTTAATTTTAGTTTATTATTGAAATGTGTCTAGAGGTGTATACATGAAAATTGATTAAATGAACCAACATTTTTAAATCACTGTACCTTTCTGTTAATATGCACCATTTAGCAAACCAAAGCCAATCCAGTTTATCCTAAACTGATATTATGGAACTAATGAACATTTCTGGAAATACTAATACAGACACCTATACCCACTGGGCTACAAAAACATAATGTAACAGCTGCAGTTATCTGGTTTCTAATGCAACTTGAGAATACTGAAATTATATACACTCAGGCGGATCTAATGACTTTAAACAGCATGCCAATATGATGCAATTATACTCAAAAAATGCCTGTGAAACTTGAAGTCACATACAATGACTTTTCCTTTAAACGTCTTATTACTCAAGACATTGCTTGTTAGTAAGTAATATGCTGACAAACTAACATTTTATACTACAAAGGTGGATACTGCAATAGAGTAGGTGAGTAAAATCAGGAGGTGTAATTTCAGGAAGGGCAGTATAGTTATTTAGAGGAAAGGAGAGTTCCTCCTGAACAGCCACATAGGTGATCAGATGGGGGAAGGATTACCGAAACAAGATGAAGTATTTAGAGGCAACACAGAGATAATGTGTTATTTTTCTAATGTGGAAGGGTGCAGCAGCTGAAGAATTCATCGATATGTCACAAATGATAAAGGCAAAAAAAAAAAAACTTAATTTACGTAGCATAAGCTGGGCATTATGCTTTGCTCAGTACACTAAGAATATGAAATCTGAAGTGAGAGAGTCAGAAATAAGCTTCTTGTATGCAGCATATCTAGACTGCAGACACACATACTTGTCTTGTGCATAACTTGTAAATAATAAGGAATTTAATTTCATCACTGGATGGGCTCTGTGAATGAATTTGGGGATCACGAGATTATACCAAAAGTATATTTAGGGCATCTTTGGTTGATATTAGTCCATACTTCTCATAGTCTCTTCTATAACTTTTTATGACAGAGTCCATATATTTGTCAAATAATTTCATGTGCATCGTTTGGTACCACATGTAAAGAAAAATAAATAAACACATAAATTAAAAGTTTCTTGTAAATGTAAGACAGCCATTTCTTACAAATGTATTAGCAATGTGAAAGCTGGTGCTGTCTTTCTATTTATATTGAATTTTAATGAAGTAATTAAATTCAAAGCTAACTGTAGACCCAGTTCTATATTGATGCTAGAGGACCACGAACAATAATATGCTGCTGTGATACAATGAAAGCCGTGCTCGAGGGGACAGTTCCAATAAATGCAAAGCACTGCAAAATGTGGAAATTTGCCTATAAATGGGTGCAATGCTGATGGACTAAACATTGTAGAAATAAAGCGTATTATGTATAAGGGACTTGTGGAATTAAGTTTCCCAAGAACGTAGAACAATTTGCTTTTGGCAACTTACTCCTGCATGCAGAAAGTGAGAATGATACATATTTTTGAAAAGCAATGTGAAATGCCTAGTTTCATTAAAGAACTCCTGAATGTATATTGTTAATTGTGATAGAGACATGCATGCATTAAAGTAAAGGAATTATTTATATTCACAGAAAATATCACACCTTTTAAAAGCTGGAAACAGGTATGCATTTTAATAAATAATAACAACTGTGAGTGTGTGTGTGTGTGTGTGTGTGTGTGTGTGTGTGTGTGTGTGTGTGTGTGTGTGTGTGTGTTGTGAGTGCTGCATGCTGTATTTTTCTGAACATTTTCATTATGTGCATGTGTGCCTGCATATGGAATAAGTATCCATATGCAGTTCTATGTACTTGCAGCTCCAAGTTCCTAACCATTATATTGTATTTTCTATTGAATTAATTGCATGTTTAGAGTTTATCTTACTGTGTTTTATTTGTTCTGCAAGTGTCCCAGCTTATTTTACATAGGGTCATAACAAAGACCAAGTGATGGCACTTATTTAGTAAGGCCCCTTTCACAAAAACATTTCTCAACACTTGGTTTCATTTAATAACTATACTAAAATTCCAGATCTGGATTCTGGACCACCTGGAAGGGCTCAGAAATGGAAACTAGAACAGTTACATAAGGAGGGGATGAGGAAAATAGTAGTTCTACATAAAGTGTTGTTTTATGCCTCCCGATCTTTGCATCCTTTCACCCTAAGTGCCTAATAAATCCAAGTGTCATAAAAGTCATGACTTAGCTGGAGTACAAAAAATTGTTAATACTTATTACACAAATAAATATTTTATTCTATTCTATTCAGGCAAACTGATATGTTTTGCAAAGAAAGACCAAGTGTTTTTTCTAGGTAAAAAAAGTTAATTTTAAATTGACTTTAAATGCTACTTTTAAAAGAACAAACAACTAAAGTCATAATTTACAAAGCTTTGTTGAACAAATACACAGCTCCACTTAAAATGCAAAGACCAATGACAGCTTCCCATTTGATGCCAGATACATGTGAAAATTCCATAGACTACTGTCTGTGTTCCTGATACAAAAATATATTATGCAAACCATCCCAAGTTAATATTGTAGACACAAAACATACCTTCATAGATGAATTGTTGTTCATTACCTGCTGCATCACGTTTAGCTGAGGTATTCTCACTTGTCACGTCTGATAAATGGTCAGTAACTGTAAAGCATAGATAAATATATGTGCAGAAACTGAATGCATTCCAGGATATGTTGACATTTGGGTGACTCACTGATCTATTTAGGTTCTTTATTACTTTTCTGATTGTGCTGTCATTTTTTAATGCTTTTTTAATCTTTACCAACATGACTTGTTAACAACATATCACTCTGTGCCACAGCGGCTTCATTTTCTTTATAGACATCTTATTCTGTAAGAGCCTACACTGTAACCACACATCTGTGAAGTTGCCCTGATGCTGAAAAGCTCATGCCAAAGAGCTGGCATCCTCCACAGCTTTATCCTACACATATAACAAATTCCTGCAACAGTGACCTTGTCGTTATGAAGAGTGAAGTCACATGGCTCTACTTGCCTCACTTCATCATACAGAGTAAGATCTGTAGCCTAACCCTGAGGAGCATCTAGTTTCACAGCTTGCATCTGCAGTCCCATTATTTTGGTCACTGTCTATACCTCATGACTAAAAATGCAGAGAGAGAGAGAGAGAGAGAGAGAGAGAGAGAGAGAGAGACAAAGACTCACTGATATACTGAAAGATTTCTGCATGAACATAAATTCCACTTCATCATCCTGGACTGGTTTAGTGTGTGCATGGTCAGCCATTGCCTCATTTGTATCTTTTTTACTTCTCCCTTTTGCCATCACGCATGAATAAAATGCATACAATACATGAACACATACACAAGCACACACAAACACACAAACGCATGCATGCACACATATACACATGCACACATGCATAAGTATTCCTAAAATGGTCCACAAACTCATTTCTGGGACAGTATCATGGTTTCAGATTTTGATTTGCTTATTTTCATTAGTGTTATTTCAAACTCAGTAGAAAATCCCTTATACACATGAATAAGATGCAAATCAGATGGAGTTGAAAGGACAATATCAAATGCAACCAATAGAGATACCACCTCCAGATTTCCAAATGAGATACTGTCCCCACCTTGGCAAATTCTTGATGTCTTGTCCTTAAGAGTCACAAACAGCTATGATAATATGACACACATTTAGCATAGTCTCATGCCTTAATGAGCCAGTAGAGCTTAGATCCAACACTGTAGACATAACCATCAGTTAATTCATTCAGGGACTACATAACATGTAGAAATGCCCTGAATACCCCATAATCCAGAGGACTTGCTAAGACAGGAAGGCATAAGCCTTCTTTAAGTCTAATAAACAACTGAGGACTAGATTAGCAAGGTTCCACAATGGTAAACCATACTTCTCAAGTGTCCCTGTTTTAAAAAATATCTCAGGTTTTGACTCATAATTTTGCCGACCCTCATAATTTTTTTATTTCCTGGTAAATCACTGAAGATTACAGTCAGTCAGTAATGTCAGACATTAGAGTTTCTCAGAAGCACTTCACTATAATTAGCTGATCGTTAACATTTGGCTTATTACAGTTACATTCACTCTCCTTTCATTTGAAGAGCAAAAAGTAAATAAATAAATAAAAGCATGTTAGTCTAATAATAAGCCAGTCACTACAATTTGAGCCATGCTCTCCCCCAAGTACTTCACTGAAGAGCAAAAAAAAAAAAAAAAAAAAAAAAACCACATTATTCCTTCAATGCACAACACACCTCCCTGAAGGAGCCAGCCAAGAGGGCATTATAGTAGTTAATGTCTGGTGTTGGGTCACCTGTGTTGTGGAGAAGGAGTCAATGCTTTCCTGCTAAAAGAGCTATTCCAGGAAAATGAAACAGGATTGCATCACCTGTAACAAGGGGTTGTGGGGAGTACAAGCCCAGCATTAATGCACACGTACTCAAGCTGCAATTTCAGGTGTGCATAATCTCACATTCACAGTATTGCCAGCTTGGCAGGTGTCATACTGTACTTTCTAGCCAAATGGGACCTTCCATCTCCTGGTGTCCTAAGATGACTGTGGTCAGGACAAGTGAGTAAGCTGATAGAGTTTTGATGGTCATGAAGGTAGTGATTAAAAATATTAGAAAATTAGAAAATATTTTTATTTATTCATTGGCATTTGTTTACCAGGAAAGTCCAACTGAGCAGTGGTCTTTTTCAGCAAAGGCCAGGAGAAAAGCTCCGATATACAGACACCAATGACATAATTTGCATTGTTTCATCATTTAGTGTCATTCATGAACAACAATTCCATTATTCAAATATCCTTGACATCAGTTACAAACAGTTTAATTAAAAATAACAGTTACATGGGTTGTTTATGAATATTTTTTTAATACTGGGAGGTGTATGCAGTGTAGTGTCATCAGTATGTGTAAATTGTCAGGTTTTAAGCAAGAATATTTGTTAATATAAAGAATTGTTCAAAATCTAGGACCTAGGAAGATAAGCTAGAGTCAGAGCAGTCCAAAGAAAGGAGGGAAGGGGAGGAGGCACAAGGAAGATACAGGAGATGAGATGAGAGAGGAGGGTATAGTTGTGATAATAGTACATAAAGTTTTGTGCAGCATGGAGTTGTGGCACAGATTCATAGAGCTATATTAATACCTTTTAACCAGGGGTGGTGCAGGTGCAGGGCCATTTATCTATTATGTGTTGAGGTGTTGCTTCAATTGGCATTTAAAGTCTTTCAGTTTGAAGGCAGTTGTTAAGTGGCATAGGATTTAAGATTTAATACACTGTATCTTGACAGGAGAACATGTAAAAACTGGGTTAAAGATATCCTTATAATGTTCCTTCTACTACCAAACAATTATCCAGCTATGGTAAGTACTACCTGACATAACCTAACAAAGTCTGAGTGAGGTCCCATCTTCTTTTCTTGATGTGCTGGTTTTCTGGAACATGTTTAAAAAGCCTCTGACAGTATATCTCCACAACTTTTCCAAATAACTGCAGTGCCATGCATTTCACTTCCAACAACCCATGTACCTGCAGCTGGAAATAAATACTCTTTTTAACTAATAAAACAGTCAAATAAAATGCATGGTTTTATAGGTTGTGCATAATTTTATTTTAGAGTGGTTAATCAGTTATTCATGACATAGTTGCCTTTAGTAGCTATAGCTGGCTTAATAAAAAGTGTTTAAACTTTGGAGACAGTCCTCAGTCCTATAAAGTCTCAGGGCATCAGTATAGAGCACAATGAGTTTTAGGTGGGCATTATTAATTAAAGCAAGAATAGAGAAGGTGGTGCAGAACAGAAAGAAAGGAAGGGGTAGCTAAGGAGAAAGAGGAGGAGACCTTGACAGAAATACACTTCTAAAACATTGACCAACAAGCTTGGGCTAGCTAAGAATGTTACTAAGTCATATTTATGTAACTTAATAAGCAGAAACTTGTGTAAAGCTATGTCAACAGCTTCAACAAAGTCATTGGAAATTGTACTGGTTGATTTCCGTTGGTTTACTTTCTTGTATACAGTTAGTTAATTGGAGGAGGGTAGAGATAGTTCTGTGCTGGGTGTATTGAATATGCCTCAAACCACATTCACAAAGTCTAGAGTTTAACCACTTTGTCATAAAACCTTCTTCCAGTGGCAGTTGGTGCAAAGAAGGATTTCTCCTTGTCCCCAGGGTACAGTGATCCATGAAATGATTTTAACAGTAGTATTCCAGGTACATGGCACACTGCATGAGTGTTTGGGATATTGGCTCCCAAAAAAATTAAACCACTTAAAATAATTAATCAAACAGATTTTCAAAGAATATACTCAATACAACCTTTTGATAGCATGAAGCAGTGACTATCAGATAAAACAACAGTGGCTTTGTTAAGCTTAAAACAATATACTCAATAAATCCTTTTGATAGCACGAAGCAGTGACAAATCAAATAAAACAACATTGGCTTTGTTAATCTTCAAACAATTATTGTTCATCAAAATACATACAAGTATGGTACTTTCAAATAAATGGCAGGGTCCCTCCTATGTCACTTAATGAATCAGTGGTGCCTTTCACAAAACAGCACATGTTTGTTATGCATATAGTATAGCTCAAAGTAGTAAATTTGGTATAATAAATATGTCATATGGAAAAACTTTTAGACAAACTTATAATTTAATTATATCAGTGTGATAATACTATGGTTTTCTACAAAATATGAATGTTATTAGCATAATGGGCAATAACTATCATTACATGTTTATGAATGTTCAATGTAACATCAACTGTACCACGTGTAATTGTCTTGTTATTCTTTTTGTTTTGTTTGTATACCAGAAAAGTTTTCAATAAAAAGATATTTGATAAAAATAAAAAAAAAAACAGCACATGTTTTCTCATTTATTCTTTTAGCTGCAAGGTCAAGGAGCTTCAGAAGAGGAGAAAGATGGAGATGAGGTATGAGACTGTAAGTAAAATTATAGAAGGTCTTCCTAGATTTAGAGAGAAGGACAACAGTGGTCTATTTCCAGATGTCAAAACATTTACTGCATGAGAAGGAAAAGGTTGTGGACATTGGCCAAAGGAACCAACATAAAAATGCAAATCCTGATTATCTCAGAATTAAGTCATGAAGCCACAGTTTATCAGAACTAGGGTCAGTAAGTGCTAGGGGTCAGTTAGCATGTCTGTGCTGTCAGAGAAGTTTTATTAAAGTAGAAAGTTAAACCATTATCATTGACGGCTGGTGCTCGTATGGTTCCACAAGTACCAGTTCATCTAATCCCATGACACACCACTGTTTTTATGTAGACACACTAGTAATACTGTTTCTACGTGGATACTGCTACACTGGTAACACTGTTTCTATGTAGACACTACTACACTGGTAACACTGTTTCTACATAGACACTGCTACACTGGTAACACTGTTTCTACATAGACACTGCTACACTGGTAATACTGTTTCTACATAGACACTGCTACACTGGTATTACTGTTACTATGTAGATACTGCTATACTGGTAACACTATTTCTACGTAGACACTGCTACACTGGTAACACTGTTTCTATGTAGGCACTGCTGCACTGGTAACACTGTTTCTATGTAGACACTGCTACACTGGTAACACTGTTTCTGTGTAGGCACTGCTGCACTGG
>NC_056746.1:1041205411-1041245411 GCF_019279795.1 Protopterus annectens
AATTGGCATTTTAACTCTATCAAAAATATTGCAAAATGTATTCATAAGCAACCTAACAACCATATAATAGATCGCCAGTTTCTGTCTTTGAACAAACATGACTTCTGTCCTCATCACAGCACAACTATTGTCTTGTTGAATTTTGTTAATACTGTTAACACCCACAGACATATCAGAAGCTTAGTCTCCACCATATTTTGAAACTTATTAAAAGCTTTTGATAGTGTTTACCACCAGGAGTTCTTACATAAATTCTCATCCTTAGGGATCACCAACTCTTCACTGCAATGGTTCCATAGCTACCTCTCAAAAAGAGGAAAAGCAATGAAATGAAAAAATGATTTCTCCACCTTCTTGCCATAAGCATTGGTGTCCCTTAAGGATCTAAACTAGACCCCATACTTTTTAACATATTTATTAATGATCTCTACACTGCTACAAAAATGTTAGACCTAATTCAATCTGCTGCTGACTCGATCCTAATCTGCTGTGCCAAATCTCTCTCTAAATTTCAAGACCTTATGCAACAATCCTTTTTGTCAATTGAAACATGGCTAAATAATTAGCAATTACTTCTAAACCCTAAAAAAAGTAACTGCTTTTCACCTCACAATACATCTCTACCAAAACAGCACCATTCACTATTGTCTCCACCAACAATACTATAATAGAGCATGTAAAAAACACAAAATTACATTTATCACGTCTAGTTAAAAAAACTCATCAAAAACTACGTACATTATGCAATGTAAAAGCATACCTCAATAACTTAGCCAGAAGGTGAATAGCCTCTAGTTTCTTACTGCCATCTCTCCTCTATGCTGCCAGCAATTTTCACTAATCTTCACATCTCACAACTGTTCAAACCTGATCAATGTCATAATAAAATAGTCAACTTAACAGTAAACTACAATAGAGCACACCACTGCCTAGCCCTCACAGAATTGAACTGATTAGAACCACCACATCACCCAGCTTTTTCTCAGCAGTCTACAATACACAGCCTTTTCTATAAGACAGAATATTGCCCAACTTAATACAACACTATTCCCCAATAGAAATTTACACTCTAGAGAAAATTCTCTAATCACTATAACCAAGTCTTCTGATACTGCATGTTACTCTATATATTCAAATAGTGTAACTAAACCATGGAACCACATCTCACTACCACTGAAATCCATTCAGAATGCAAACTTCTGTAAAATACAAGTAAACATTCACCTGTCAAATCAATGGATCTGCTACTGTACATCTCCAGGATAAATGTCATTCATCTTCAGCTTACCATATTGTCAAACCATTTCTCTTAATTGAGAATCCTATATCCCACAAGCAGTCTTCTCCAGTACCTTAACAGTTTTACTATCAACCCCCATTTATACATTTTATTTTGTGGCACTACTCACCCCCTCCACCTTTTATACTTCTAATGTAAACCTTATGATAGTGATATATAAATTGTGTGTGAACCTGGTTTACACCTTACCTCTTAACTACAATATTAACATTTTTACACTACCAAGTTCTTTCCCTCACCTCCATTTATTTGAATTTCTAATCACTAATCACATGATCTATTATCTGTCTGACAAACCCACTAATACACCTCTTCAAATGCCCAATGTTCAACATGTACTAATGCATAAATACCTTACCCACTAATTCCTCTTCTTCTTTCAGCTGCTACTGTTAGGGGTTGTCACAGCCGATCGTCTGTTTCCATTTCTTCCTGTCCTCTGCATCTTGCTCTGTCACACCAACCACCTGCATGTCCTCTCTCACCACATCCATAAACCCTATCTTAGGTCTTCCTTTTTTCCTGTTACCTGGCAGCTTCATCCTTAGCATCTTTTTCCCAATATACTCTGCATCCCTCCTCAGCACATGTCCAAACCAACATAATCTTGCCTCTCTGGCTTTGTCTCCAAACCTTCCAACCTGGACTGACCCTCTAATATACTTATTCCTAATCCAGTCCATCTTCATCACACCCAGTGCAAATCTTAACATCTTTAACTCTGTCACGTCCAGCTCTGACTCCTACCTTTTTGTCAATGCCACTGTCTCCAACCCATATAACATAGCTGGTCTCACTACCCACTTGTAGACCTTCCCTTTCACTCTTACTGGTACTTGTCTGTCACAAATCACTCCAGACACTCTTCTCCACCCACTCCATCCTGCATGTACTCTCTTCTTCACCTCTTTTCCACACTCACCTTTACACTGAACTGTTGATCCCAAGTATGTAAACTCATCCACCTTCGCCACCTCTACTCCCTGCATCCTCACCATTCCTCTATCCTCCCACTCATTCACACACATATATTTTGTCTTAGTCTTGCTGAACTTCATTCCTCTTCTCTCTAGAGCATATCTCCATCTCTCCAGGGTCTCCTCCACCTGTTCCCTACTCTCACCACAGATCACAATGTCATCTGCAAACATCATAGTCCATGGGGACTCCTGTCTGATCTCGTCTGTCAACCTGTCCATCCTTACCCACTAATATACCTATTCAAATGCCCAATGTTCAACATGTACTAATGCATATGTATCTTTTATATACTGTAATAGTTTTCTCTACTTTCATATGAATGCAATCTAATTAGCAAATTAATGTTGTAATTGTTAATGTATATTACCTAATTTTTTATATGATATATGATTAGAAATAAGACATTTTAGGGTGCCATGACATATTGTGTGTGTGTGTGTGTGTGTGTGTGTGTGTGTATGTATATATATATATATATATATATATATATATATATATATGTATGGGATCACTACATAATCTCGAAATGTTGGAATATCGAATTCCAAAATCTTGAGACTATATAGCCAAAACCCCTAAATACCGAAAGGCCAGAAGCGGGAAATTCAAAATCCTGATGTTCAGAGATATTGAAGTAGCGCTTCTGGCGTTGCGGTTTGTTGATGGATAGGTGGCAGTTCAGGTAAGTATCTATGTGGAAGTGTGTTGGTTAGGGGCTTTAGTGTGCGTCAGTGTGTGTTGTGACTGTGATGTGTATGTGTGAGGGACTGTACAATGTGTGGGTGTGAGTTATCCTGTGTGTCTGTGCGATCTCGGAATTAGTATATTTAAGTGGGGGGGTGCAGTCCCACACATGGGGGATGCTGTTTATCTGTATAAACATATGTTTGATTGTGGGGGGAAGTTGTGTGTATGTGTATGTGTGTTGTACATTCGGGATTTTTGAATTTTGCGCTTCTGGTCTTTCGGCATTTAGGGGTTTCGGCTATATAGTCTCAAGATGTTGAAATTCGATATTTCAAAATTTCGAGATTATGTAGTGAACCCATATATATATATATATATATATATATATATATATATTTTTTTTTTTTTTTTTTTTACACATAATCATTATACATATATATATTTTTAAATGTGTTTTCAGTAGGTTTATGACTGCATTTATTATGTTGTAATGTAAAATATTGTGGGGCTCCTTAAGGACTCTTGATGAAAGCTATAATTTGGCTAATTTGTTAATTCACTAATTGATTGGTGTATTTAAGGCTGTTGGGAGGAATGTAGATTTATTCTGAAGACGTTTCTACTCTAGAGACGAAATATTTTCTGTGCGGATTTTGGACTCTGTTCCTGCTTTCTGTATATATATGGATTCACTTTATAATCTCAAAATAGTATTTTGTATATTTTGAGACCATAAAGTCAAATGTTTGGAATAGCGAAAGTGCATAACCGTGAATCTGAATATGCCAAATTCGCGGTTATGCTTTAAAATTACGTGATGTGGAATGTGTCATGTGGATGGTGTTCGGTTTAGTGTGTGGATTTAGGTGCAATTTAAGGTAAGTGACTATTTTGCAAGGGTTTTGGGTAGGTGTGTGAGTGTGTTTAGAAGTTGTACGTGTGGGTTAAGGTAGGCAGGTAAAAGTATGAGTGTTTAAATGTTGAATGTGGTGGTGTTTGTATATATACGATGTGTGTGTGCGAGGGAGTGTAGAATGTCTGGTTGTGAGTTTGCTGTCTTTTTCTGTTTGGAGCAATCTCGGAGTTAGAATATATACGTAGGGTGCTGTGGGGGTAGTGTGCTGTATGTGTAGTGTGGTGTGTTTAACTTCGCGATTTTAACTTTCACGGTTTTGGAGTTTTGGTGTTCTTCAGATTCGACTTTATAGTCTCGATATACTGAAATTCAATGTTTCAGTATTTCAAGATTATAAAGTGAATCTATATATACACGTTTTTATTAATTTCATTACATATTTAAAAAAAGAACTCCTTTACTTGCCAATTGTGTTTCATACAAATATTGCCCCATATACATTTGTGTCAAGGAAATGCATTCCACAAACCAAAACAAGTAACCAGTTCAAATACTGTTTAGAGTAACCAGGTAGTTTAATAAAATATTCCAATTTGTATACACTTTAACATCTTTTAGATTATTCTTATTTGTTGCCACTGTTACTACTTAAGTATAGCCCGTATGCATTAACCACTCAATCCAGAGTGGCTATTTGTCGTAAATAAATTTTGCTTCTTTGGTCTCTAACAATGTTTGTTGGATTCCTCCTTCCCAAATCACGAGAGCCAGCTTTTTTTGGGCAAGAAAACCCCATCTAATAACTACAGCACATTAGCTGCACTGCCTTACAGCTTTATTGATTAATTTCTTTTAGGAGCTGTACCTACTCATATTTCCAATTATCCCCTCCTCATCCAACCACTTCAACCACAATTTCCACTTCCACACAATCTCTGCCATTTATCCCTTGCCAGTTTACTTGTTCCTTTTTTGCCGGATCTGAAGCCAGTCTTTGGAACATCCCTACCATAGGGGCCTATTTTCACTTTTACCTCCTTTTTATTGCTGTCTTTGCTATCAACAATATGATCATACAAAAAAATAGATATTGATGGTTACAAGACAATATGCCAATATAAACTTTTTTTGTGACATACATTGCCTTCTTAAATATTTTTTATACCTACCCTTGTAAATCTCTCAAGAGCTGTGACAGCACTTCACATTAAAAAAAAGAAATATCCATCAAGGTTCCAGGATACCTTCCTTCACATCTCAAATATCCAGCCCAGAAACACTTTGGCAATCCTGTGTTTTGAAATATCGAAACCGATACTTCCATGTAAAAATTCTAAAACATATTGGCTTCAATGCATACCTCAAGATACATAATGTTTGCCAGTCCTGTTCTTTTGTCCCAGTTCATATTTTCCTCTCACATAACTCCTTCATTTTTCTTACCGTATCTTCTTTCATGCTGCTTAGAATCATATATTCTCCTGACAGCCTATTCATTCCTGTCTCATCCCTACAGTTCAGCGACATCTTCGCAAGTTCTAGGCTGGATAGTTACTATCTCTAATAGCAAAGAAAATAGCACCAGCTACCTGATGAAGACCTGGCTCACACAAAACAATCAGATATAAAGAAAAACAGGCTGAACCTGTCACTACGGCTGATATAAATCCGCTTTAATTGTAGAGACAAAAAGCAAGCGCTTTCACGATCCTCTCGACCGCTTCATCAGACCAAATAAAATCCTTTCATACACCTACTTTTATACACTCAATAATCAATTAAAACATTAATTAAGAACATCAATTATTCAATTATGCATTCTAAAACTTCATATTAAAGACTTCATTTAAAAAATCTTGTGTTGGTTCAATGGGAATGGGAATCATTCCTGGAGAAAGAGGAATTTAGGAACAACTTAATTTGGTACACTCGTTTTGCTGATGACATGTTTTTTTCTATGGAAAGGTACGCAAAATGAATTTATTTCATTTATTGAATATCTGCATGGCACTACCTCTTTCTTGAAATTTACCGTTAAATTTTCATAGGAAGAGATAGAATTCCTTGATGTTAAACTAAGGAAATCAGATATTCTAGGGATTCAGACAAGTATTCACAGGAAACTCCATGAGGAAAAATGCTTTGTTACATAAAGACAACATGCATCCGAAATTTGTAGGTAAAAATGTAGTGAAAGGGCAAATCCTTAGGCTGATGAGACTACATAATGATGAGTCACAGCTTAAGACAGCATTAGATAAGCTTAAAGAAAAGTTTTTAGAGTGAGGGTATCCTGGTGATATGTATGATAAATATGTAGTTGAAATGAAGAGAGAAAGAAACACCAGAGGTAGACCCTTTTTTTCTGAGGGAGCCAATAATACACCACAGGTGAATGGCAGTAATGATGGTAAACTTAGATCCCCCCTTACTTTTAGCAGTGACATTAGTATTTTTTGTGAAGTATTTAAAAGAAATTGGAACATCTTGAAAACTATTAGAGACCTGAATAGTTTTATAAGAGATGCACCTAGTTTTGCTTTTAAAAATAAGAGGTCCCTTAAACGTCAACTGTGCTATGGCAACAAGAGTAATAGACTGAACAATTTATCTGAAAGAAAAGGCACTTATATCTGCAGGAACTGTTCAGCATGCAAGTATATTCATTCATGTACCACATATATCCACCCTGATCTGCACTCTGAATTACAAGCTAGGAAGTATGCTGATTGCAGAACAAAAATATAGTGTATTTTGCTTTCTGCATAATATGCAATGCTTACTATATAGGAAAGACTAATCGTATGCTAAAGGAACGCATACAGGAGCACTACAGAGATATTTCCAATAAAAAGGAAATGAATAC
Source organism: Protopterus annectens (assembly GCF_019279795.1). Lineage (NCBI taxonomy): Eukaryota > Metazoa > Chordata > Ceratodontiformes > Protopteridae > Protopterus > Protopterus annectens. The sequence goes on from NC_056746.1 coordinate 1,041,212,102, forward strand.
TCTTTTTAAGCATGTAGAAACTAAGGGCAGACAGTATTCCTTTAAATTTATTGTTCTAGAGATTCTGCAAGAAGGAACGAGGGGTGGGGACATAAAAAAACAGGACTGAGCTTGCAGAGCAAAGATAGATACTCAAAATGAATGCACATACCTCTCCAGGGATTAATGAGGCAGTGTCCCTGAAACCCTTTTTAAAAGCTAGGACACTTAAGCATTAATGAGTTATTATTAGACAGATGTATTTTTTGCTATACTTTTTACTATTTTTTAAATGAAGTCTTTAATATGAAGTTTTAGAATGCATAATTGAATAACTGATGTGCTTAATTAATGTTTTAATTGATTATTGAGTGTATAAAAGTAGGTGTATGAAAGGATTTTATTTGAGTCTGATGAAGCGGTTGAGAGGATCGTGAAAGCGCTTACCTTTTGTCTCTACAATTAAAGTGGATTTATATCAGCCGTGGTGACTGGCTCAGCCTGTTTTTCTTTATAGTTACTATCTCTTCCTGATTTTAGCTGCACCCTTATATATATTTCCATCTAACCACATCATTCAAGTTATATTTTCTTTCACCTCCATGATTTCATTCTTCCTTCTGCCTACAATTGGCGCCAAAATCTTAGGACCTTTTTTTTATTGGTTAGTTTCTTTCTTTCTTTCTTTCTTTGGGATTGGTAAAGAACAACAAGGATGATTGCTTGATATTACTCATCTTGGGGGATTGGATAAGGAGCTACAGTAAGGTTACATTATCAGACCTAGACGTCTCCAGGACTGGGGACATAAAATGGATTTAATATGTTACTTGCTTGTGATATGCCAATAAAAAGTAGTAAATAAATACATAATCTCCATATATTTTCATTATCCGTCTATTATCCATCTTACATTGCCTGTTTTTTTTCAAACACCTTCCTGTTGCACCCCTAGTATAGGTCACTTGGGCCTACTTTCTTTGCATAACAGCTTCACAAGAAACTCTAGAGGCTTATCTTCAGCCAGTACCTAAATAACATTCCAGAGCAGGTCACTTGCCACAAGCCCATCCCTTTACTATTTAACTACACTGATGAAAGTTTATAAACCTTACTGTGTCTTACTTTACCTGCATGTAATCAGCCAGCGCAAAGGCAAGTTTTAACTGCTTCTCACTATTAACTGCTATAGACCTATTCTACCTAGTATATTTATTATCTTTTTTTTTTCTTATAATTCTAACTTAGAATGCAATGCTTATACTAATTTTGATACTAGTGGTGTTTCATATAAAAGCAAATGCATGCCTCCTTTTTAAGTGTGACAAAATTGAAATGTTTCATCATATGTTAAATTATGCAATAGAGCAAGAGTATAAAAAGTTTTTTTAGAAGTGAAATTCAATACAATATGACAAAAAAAAAGAATGGGTGACCTTAAAAAAATTAAGGGAAAGAAAAGACCTCATATTTAAGCCTGCAGATAAGGGGGGGACTAGTAATACTATAGTATACACAATATGTAAATATGTGTTTACAGCATCTAGAAAATGATAAAATCTATGAAAAAGTAGTTTTTTTTAACTTATCAGGAGATGGTCAAGAACTATGAAGAATTAATACATAAAGGGGTTAGACTAAATTATTTTAGTCATGAAGATGCTAAAAATAAGTTTTTAAATAAAAGCAGTGAGTTGGCAAAGTTTTTTTGTGCGCCTAAAATACATAAAAGCAAGGTTAACCCTCCAGGCCATCCCATTGTATCTACCTGCAATTATGTAACCCATAATTTGGAATGTTTTTTGCATCAATTTTTGTTAAAAAAGGTGATACAATTACCTTCATATATCAAAGACAGTTTTGATTTTTTGGATAAAGTAAAGAACATAACATGGCAGAAGAACATGTTTTTTATAGTGATAGATGTAGTCAGCCTATACACTAGCATTAAACATAGTGATAGCATAGAAGCTATAGAATATTTTCTGGGGAAGAGCCCCAGTACACAATATATCATAGAACTGACATTGTTCTGTTGGGAAAATAATATATTTGAATTTGATGGCTCTCTGTATCATCAGAAGTGTGGGACAGCTATGGGGCCAGCTTTTGCTCACACATATGCTAACTTATTCATGGGTCTCTATGGAAATTTATATGTGTATAGGAATTACTTTTTTGAAAACATGTTGTTAATTTTTATAGATACATTGATGATTTGATTTTTGTCTGTAAGGGGGGCTATGGAGAAGTTTGTTCAAGAACTGCAAGTGAACAGGTTTGAGATCAAGTTTTATGGGTTACAAAAAGGAAAGACAGAAAATTATCTGGATATTTCAACAGAAGGGCAAGAAGATGACAAACTTAAAATTAAAATATTTAGAAAAATGGGACAACCAAGCTTTATGTTGCATGGAACTAGTTGTCACCCCCCATACTATTTATTCCATTCCTTATGGGGAAATGGTTAAGGTTAAACGTTTATGTAGTGACAGGAAGAAATGTGAGAAGGAAGTTCAAAATACAGCTAATATGTTCATAGAAAGGGGCTATGAGCCAGAGAAAGTATGGTTGGGGTATAATAAAGTAATGAATAAAAAAGTGAATAAAGCACAGAACATAATAATGCAGAAAAGGAATGCCGAAGAAAAAGAAAGTAAGTTATATTTTGTGTCTAAGTATACTAATTTTTTCTAATATTTTAGAGAAAATAGGTACTATTGGTCTTATATAGAGAAATAAAAATCCTGCCTAGAAAATGTCAAACTTTGTTTTTCATATAAAAGAGGTAGGAGTCTTAAAGACACGTTAGTACATGGAAAATTTGAGAGACCAAAAAATATAGAAAATCATATAGTGAGACATGGAACTTTTCCATGTGACAGTTGCACAGTATCCAAACATATAGTGGATAGTTTTGAAAGTATTAATGGAAAAAAAATTGACAGAAGAGTCAGCTTCAGTTGCAATAGTGAAAAGATTATATATAGTTTAAAATGTCCTTGTGGATTAGTTTATATTGGGGAAAGCAAGAAAAGATTTACTGTAAGATTAAAACAGCATATAAGGGACATCAAGAAACAAAGATTTCAGAGTCCTGTAGCTATGAACTTTAAGGAACACCATAATGGAGACCCACAGGGGTTACAGGCAACTGTTTTGGAACAAGTGGATACTAGGTTTAGTACTGATGAAAAAATTAAGGAACACTTAAGAAGGAAGGAAGGAAGCAATATTTATTTTAAAATATGATACAATGTTTCCAAGAGGTTTGAATAGGGAATTTTCTTGGAAGCATTTAATATAAGAAGGTTTAAAAAAGAATATTAAAAGTTAACCTTTTTAGTTGGCTTTTTATTGAATTCTTAATTGGATGATTATTTAATTGATTAAATGCATGTATTTAAGTGTATGCTTACTAGCAGAGGGATGTACTCTGAAAAGGCTTTTCTGAAAGCAAAGGCACCACAGAAGTGTTAATTGTTCTTAATGATATTAGAGTTTGAAGTTTTGCTGTTAACTTTTACTGCAGAGGTTATTTTTTATTTTAATAAATCAGTCTGTGTACTAAACTGAGTGAATTCATCTGGCCTTGAACTTGTGGTGTGGGGTCTGGTTTGTTCTACAGTGTGGTGCTTTATTTATTATATTCCCAAGAAAGGGCACATAACCACACATACCCACTTACTGATGTCCAAAAAAATAACTTTCTTCTCTCCAATACACTTCAAATCCTTGTATATAAATCCTAGAATTAACACAAAAGTTTTCCTTGAGAAAACCTCACACTTTTCAAACTACTGAAGCTTTTTAAATAAAGTCCATTTTCTAACCCCCAATACACAGCACATTAGAAAGATGAGATGCCATGCCTGATTCTCTTGCATGCGTCTCTTCCAGAGAACACAATCAGAGAATATAAGTTTGCACAGTTTGCAAATTTGCTCTCTGTGATCTTTTTCTTCTGCACAGCCCTATCTGCAGAAATTGCTACTGTATTTGATTTTGTACCTTTCCCCACTGTGTGGCAACAAAATTATACAAATTGCATTTTTAGCATTTCTTTCCTTTTCATATGTCCCATCCACCCCACATGTCACATTCATTTGCATAGCCTTCCAAGAGTACTCCAGCACCTGAACATGAGCTCATATACAGTTATGGCCATCTCAGACTCAATATATGAAAGTCCATTTTTTTGGCTATTCAGTTTCCATATTTTGGGACTCACTTTACTGGGTCTCACCATTTAAATGCTTACTGCTGCATTTTCTTGCCATCATCTTTTTTCCTATCCAACAGTATAAGCGAAGTGGTGGTTAATAAAATTGTCTTGTCGTCCATCTGTCCAGGCACTATTTTGCCCTGATGCATCTCAGAACACACTATTTTATCTCTCACCCATGACCAACTGCTAACTGCTGATTACTTTTTTTGCTTCTTTTCACACTCTTTTTGACATTCATCATCTCATGAGCTTTCCCTTATATATACACAACTATTTTTACAATTAAAGGCTTTACTTAACTATTAAATTCAGTAACTTTGTTAAAGAGAACAGGGAGGAGATTAGGAGACAAAGGACAGCCACACCAGAAATCCAATATTATATATTTTCAAAGACATACAGATTGTTTTGTATGATAAATTACATATATGATATTAATTTCATATGTTATGACAATGCAGTAAAAACAAATCCAGGATATGTGCTGCATTCCACACCCAGAAAATAGTTCATATGTTCATCTCTAATGGAAACTAAATAAAATAAAATATGCTAGACTGCAACTAAGAAATGACTGTAGATGCCTTCATCTAAAAGGAAGTATTTCATTTCCCATTTGAGAGATTTTGACAGCACTCTTAAGACATTGCCATTGAATCCACACATATCAAATGCAACCATGAATAAAATCTTCTCTTAGGATTTTCAGGCTAACTTATTGCAGCATATGGCCTGCATATATCCACTTGCAGTGACAAAACAAACTGCACTTTCTGGAAAGTATATCTGATTTTTTGTTTCTGGTTTAATAGCAATTCACAACTCATACACCTAGCTGTAGTAGAAAACAGGTAAAATGTAACATATGATAGAGAAAACTTACATTTAATGTCTACCTGTGTATGAAAGGTCATATGCCAGTCTGCTTTGAAATTTTCTTCACAACACTTTCAAAAATTTACAATGTGTTACTAGATACAACATGCATATAAGATCACTCTGCTTGCTTTAGAGATTTCAGCTCAGCAGAATGTGAAATTTGCCTATATCACATTGCTTCTTTCAGTAGAGGAGATTGTGTTAGGCTATCTATGCTCTGACAAAAAGCATGCTATGCCCATGAAAATATATTGTTTTACTTCTGTTGGAATGAAAACACAATAAAGCTATATTCTTGACATCTGCACTCATCACACTCAGCAGAAGTCATTTTCTCACCTCTAATGGAAACCAAATATGATACAGCATGCCTGACACAGTCAGTAAAACCCCAGCAAACCCTACATTTTGTACGTATGTATCAAAGGCAATAAATCAGCCCAGTTACAGAGTCTGAAATACAACTATAAGAGAGCATGCTAATCTGGTAAAAACTGGGGCTACAACTGCCATTCTACCCTTAGAGATTACAGTGCACCCCTTTACTAAAATTGACTGCAGTATACTGACCCTTTCTACACATGCAGTTTTGGTCATGGCAGTCTTGCTAGCACAAAAAATTAAAAAGTCAGATGGACAAACCATTCAGTAAAAACTGCAAGAAAAAAAAAAACAGCAAAGCTATAGCGTTTTCACTGTATGATACCTTAAACCTCCTGTAATGGAAGCTCATGAGATACATATAAATGAACCCTTAAATATATCAGGTGTTTCAGCTACATGGTTTCTCAATGTCCATGACTTTTTTTTTTTTTAAGTATTTATGGCTACATTTAAGCCAAAAAGGCCAAACCCCACTAGCTGTGGACATGCATCTTTCAGCCTTTTTATTGACCTCATCAGCACAGCATAAGTGGATAGCATGACTACACTTTAAAAGCACAGGGTCTTTAAACCCAGCTGATGCCCATAAAAATAAGGTGCCTGCAAAATACCCCACCTAACATCCAAACTAAAGGGAAAAAGGTCACACAGACAAGCCAGACAGTAAAAACTGCAAGAGCAAACCAGTCCAGCAAGGATTTTCACTGTGTGAAGCATTAAACCTCCTGTAATGGAGGCCTGTGAGATATTTGCAAATGATCGCTTAAGAACATCTTGTTTTTGCTGGATTTATATTTTTTAAACCAACAATGCCAAATCCTACTAGCTACAGATGTGCATGTTTCAGACTTTTAATGGTCCCATTTGCACAGAATAAGTGGACAGCTTGGCTATACTTTAGAATCACAGGGTCTTTAAATCCAGTTGATGGTCATAAAGATTACTGTACCTGCAAAATATCCCAACTACCATCCAGACCAAAGGGTAAAAAGGTCACACACAAACCATTCAGTAAATACTGTAAGAAAAATCTAGCCAAGCTGGGGTTTTCAATATGTAATGCCTTAAACCTCCTGTAATAGAGGCCCATGAGATATGTGCAAATGACCTCTTAAAGACATCAAAAGTTTCAGCTACATGGCTTCTGAATGTCCATATCTTTTTTTTTTTTTAATTTTTAAGTTATTATGATTACATTCAGGCTAATAAAGTCAAACCATGCATGTTGTGGCCTTTTTGTTGACCTCATCAGCACAGCATAAGTGGTGCATGTTTGCTTTTTACTTCTTATGGAATGATAGCACAGTGAAGATATGCACTGGGCATGCACTATATTACCCACTCTGATGAGAAATCATATACCCGCAAACAATGGAAACATTAGTATAATGCAAATTGGAAACTTGGTACATTCTAGTGGCCATGTGTGCCTATTGGCAGTGCTTCTAAGTAAGTGCTTATATTTTTTAAATAGTTTGCCATTTTCTTTTAACTTTTTGACAATTCTGAATATGGAACAACTACACAATGCTTTTCTAAGTAACAAGTCATAGGTTTTGTAATATTTTCTTTTTTTTTATTTCAGATGTTTGGAAACAGCAGATTTTGGGAAAACAGACAGTGGCCTTAGTTCCTAATTTGTAAAAGCAAAGTATGTTTATGATTCTTGTTTTACATATTCACAAAAAGAAAAATAGTATGTTAATTGTTGCCAGTAACTAAATCAAAGATATTTACAGAAGGGAAGGGATGCTGTGTGATTATAAACTGAAAACCTAAGTATGGATTGTGGTTGGCATTCAGAGAGATACTCTCCTCCCATGTTAATTGGCCAAGGTAGATTGCTCAATCACCTTAATGAATAGAATCCCTAATTCAAAGATATGAAAATGCTACACAGACAAGCACCTCATTAGTGACTCAATACTGTGTCTCTGAATCAGACCCTGTACTATTAGACCTGACCATTCTAATGTTCTTTCTACCAACCTATGCATCCAATACATACACACACACTCACAAAATACACACACATGTCCATACCCTCTCCACACACACAGTCACACTCAAGCTCACACAGAGTCATCAGTATCTCCTACCTACCTACTTCCCTCCCTTAGTACAACCACATAGGCAGGAACACACACACACACACACACACACACACACACACACACACACACACACACACACACACACACGCCCATTCAGCTGCATTCATGCACCTACAGACAGGCACACACATGTCCTCACATGTGCATACAAACACACACACAGACACACATATACACCAGTGGCTCTGTTATACGTATCTGTATCATGACTGCTGTAAATGGATGGAGGCTGTCAAAGGACTCCATTCACTTTTTCTTCCTAGAGAAAAATTTAATTTGACAGCATGGTAGAGAATCATCCTGCTGAGTTAATGAGGAGCCATAACCATTTTCAAGTAAGAGAACGCAGCTAATTAAAGCTAGGCACTCCACTAGATTGCTGCATTAGCATGTGGCTCCTTGAATGAGAACCATTCTTCATGATGCAACACAGCAAGGGGAAAACCACAGAGGTACAGTGGTCTCTGAAACCAAAAAGATTACCTTAGGAGATAAGGCTTCCACATCATGGTAAACCTTTCTGAATCCCTGAGTGTGTCTTTACTGGTTTTCTAAAACTGCAACAAAAAGTAGATTTACATCTTTTCTCACATGTACTTTCCAATAAAATGTGTGTCTTCTGACAAAGAAAGAAATTTGCCTGTAAAGCAATCACATAACTTGTTCACAAGTAAAACATACTATTTTTTTTAACATATAGATCCCCTCCTATACAAAGGCACACTGACACTGACCATGGCAAGCCAGATTAATGATTGTATAATGATGGGAAAGAGACAGTTGTGTTTGTGCACTTTCTTCCACAGACTGCCTCCTCAAAATAAAAGATATGTACTTTTTATGTACACCCTTGTAATACAAATGTTGATGATAAATGAAGTTTGCCAGCAAACCAAGTTGTCCCAGGACATCTTCATGAGGGGTTAGACTGATATTAGTGGGTGTTAAGTTGGTTGGGGAGGTGAAAGGGTTAAGTGGAGGCAGGGAAGATTGGGAGGAAATGAGATAAGGTTAGGGAGGGGCTTAAGAGGTTTAGACAAGTGTAGCTGGGTAAGCAATCACATTTTGGCATGAACTTGCTAAGGGCAAGTGATGTCCTAGACGACCTGTATGTATTCCTGGGAAACAGGTTAACCTTGGGTTACTGGTTAGTATCTGTTGATGATGCAGGTAATGTATACAGGTAATTAAACATTTCCCCCCCCCTTGGCTTTGGTTGGTCGGGCTTTGAATTGGACAGGGGAGTCAGGTTTGGGTTGCAGGATGTTTTGATGGTGTTTTCCTTGCAAAGTTGTCCCCATTGGGCTGCATGCTTTTGGCTTTGAGCAAGGTGCTGATGGCTTTGTCATTGGCAGATAGGGTGTGTTTTCTCCTGTTCCCTATGGGGTGCATGTCTGTGCAGTTTCTGGGGTTGTATTGTTTGGTGGTTTGAGTGGGAGCTGTGATCATGCGTGGTACAGCTGCTCTGTTGATGTTTTGGCATGGGGGAAGGTTTGAGTGCTTCAGGCAGTGGCCAATGAGGGTTGGTTTTGTTGTGTGGGGGGGGAGCTCTGCTTGTAAAGAAAAGGAAAAAAAAGAACGCTCTGAGGGGGTTCGTCAGCTACCAGGGGGTTGGGATGGTAGTGGCTCTCTGTTCCATTGGTACGGAGGGTGATCTTTCTGCTGTGGCCTCCTTTCTCCTTTCTGGTTGGTTGTCATTCGTGGGGTAGGGTTCATGGCATTTCCTGTGCTTGAGGTGAGCTGCTGGTGGTTTTCACAGGCTTGCTTGAGACATGCAGGATTCTTTGGAGTTGTGGCAGGTCAGGGAGGACTGGGCTCCCTGTATGTTGACAACTGTTTGGTTTTGGCGGGTTGCCGGGGAGTTGGGAGTGTACATGCCAGTCATCTCCGTGGTTGTATTTTGAGACATTCTATGCTGTGGTTTATGGATGGCCGTACAGCATGGTGATGAGAGAGTGGAGCAGAGGAATAGAGGATCCCTCTTATGGAAGTTGTTCTTACCAAATTACAGTAGGTACCAAATGATGGAAGTGCTGTTCAACTTCACAGAAAAGTGGTGAGCTGTCACCTGGGGATTGTCATTTTTTTGTTGTGCTTGGTGTACCTGTTTAAGTGGAGCCAGGAAGATGGTTGAAGTGGTTTATTGCAGGGCGATGTGCCCAAGTGATTCTATGTGTGGCTAATTCTATGAAAACCTGCCCGTTGGGTGTTCATGTTGATACGTCATCTTCCTTAAGTGTTTTCAAGGACTATTGAAGGAAGGGGTTTGGCTGGCTTTGGGATCTGTGAAGGTTGTGCTCTTACAGCAACTGTTTTGTGTAGAGATATGCAGTCATAGCGAAAGTTGTGGGAAACCGGAGTTGAAAGCCGGTTTGGCTATTGATGGAGAATGTGGTTGCAAACTTGTCCTAAATTGAAGTTGTATTGCAGTTTGCTGGACCTGTTTTATGGAGGTGTGCAATGTTGCAGGAAGGGCTTGCAATGGGGTACAGTTTGTTGCCAAAGTGGACGCTGGTGAGTTTTGGACTTCTCGACCTTTGGATGTGTCTAGTGCCATTGGGCCTTCAACTTTGTGCTTGGCTGTGGTGGACACGGAATGCTTTGCCCATTAAAAGAACCGTGAATTTCTTTTTGCGGGCTTTAGGCTCAGAGTGTGAGGATTGCTTGAGGTAGCATGGTAGGATGCGCATGCATAGGCTGGGTGGTGCGGACATGGGGTTGTCTAAAATATGGCACTACTACTGTATGGCTGAATTTGCATGTTCTTCCCTTATCAACTGTCCTGGCATGTTTCATTTAATTTGCCTGGGTGATGGGAGAGAGGGTCAGAGTTAGGCCATTTCACCTTCCCAATTAAAAAAGTAAATAAATTAAAAATACGGAAACATGAACAAGTAATCCCATGACTTAAGTACACATTGGGCACATTTTAGGAATACTAAGGGTGAGTTTTCTTCAAAATCATCGAAATAATGTCAGAGGACAATTGCTGTTGTTCACTGATATTAGAACAAGAAGAGGCCTTTGTTTTAAAAAATAAGTATTTGCGTTTACATTTTGTAAACAGTCTACTAAATTACGGGCCATTAAATACCATTGAAATAAAACTGTATTATGTACTGTGTTTTAACTTTACTGTAAAGAAAGGCTACGATGTGAAATGTGACACTGGGCCCTCACTCTATTTCTTGCAGCCACTGACATAATTATTCTCTTATTTAGGTGAGTGATTCCGTGTTACGTATTTTGAGCTGGTTAATTGCTGCATGCTGCTAACCAATCATCTTCATTTTTTTACAACAAAACCAATAAGCCATGTTTGAAAAAAAAATCCAGTTTGCTATCAGGTAGAATAGAAAAGCAGCTACAAGGAAAAAAAAAACCTAGCTGATTGACAAAGAAAAACCTTCGCTCTGGCACTGAAAATAAAATAAAAAATATAGCCTTATATTTTATCTGATTCTCATAAATTGGGGCTGTTTGGCAGATCATTTGGTGGTGGAGTAGTCAATTTCCGTGCTTGGTGACTGGAAAGTTTCCAAGGAGATGGTGTCTGTTCATGGGCTGCAAGTGCAGTGCAGTGGTAATGGCTGTGGGGGTGGGTATGGTTAGAGTTGAGGATACTGGTCAGCGAAACAGCAGTGGTGTCTGCCGAGCAAGGAGGACATACCTCTCAATGGTACAGATTTTCACAGGATGTTCAGATTTTGCTGCACACCTTTTTCTTTTTTCCCCTTTTTCTTTCCTTAGAATGGTGGCTTCTGACAAGTTATGGCAAACTATTAAGACTGTAGTCAGAAATAATGACAGACATTTGAGTTGCAGACTTCATACTATTCTGAATATTTCTGCTACCGCAAACCTGCTCTATCAAACTTTTAAGTTTGTAGGAGGAATATTTAAAATAATACTTAATTGTATTCTGTAAGCTCCTAGTAAGCTATTATTAGGTTTGCTGAATTTTGTCCATTTGTTCCACATTATGTTGGTTAGTGTGCCTCATTTGGAGATGGAAGGTTAAGAGCTAGGCAGATGGTTTTACAATATAAGTTAGCTTGGCTTATACAGTGCACTAATTGATGTGATATGGAATCGCAAGGTTACCTGGGTTGTGGATATTGATAGTTCCCTTCATGTGTGGGGTTTAGTTTCAACATTCTCGACTGGTAGTTAAATTTATATTGGGTATTTGATAGGGTCATTGAAGCATAGCTTCAGTTATGGCTGCTTTGTCATAGATGTGTTTGGCAGTGGTACATTCCTTCCCGGGTTGGCATGATAGGTTGTCTTTGAAGATGTCCTGGAATGTGCATTATGTATTTTAGATAATTTACATGTCTTTTTCTTTCTTGAAGATGGGGTTTTTGGAATGCTACTGCTGTCATTTGGAATAGGTGGGTAGAAGGTGGAGCCTTCTCTTTACATATTAGAGGATTTACTTTTGTCCTTTTCTTTGTAGATGGTGGTGTGCCGAGTACCAGTTGTGGTGATACAGAGTGAATTTGCAGATGATGGAAGCAGTGGTGAGCAAGGAGATTACACATGGGGAGCACAAGTGGGCAACAGTTACTGACTGAAATTTCTGAAGTGCAGAAGGCATCATGTGGTGGCTTAAAAAGGGGATCGGAAAGGTGATTTTTTTTTTTTTTTTTTTTTTTTTTTTTTTTTAGGATGGATGTTCTTGCCTTTTTTTTTTTTTTAGGTTGGATGTTCTTGCCACTGGAATGGGTTACAATGAGGGTCTGAGTAATCACCTTATTAAGACATGTTAGAGCTCTGTGTTTAATTAGTGGGAGCTGATTATTGTGTTGTTATAGGGGGCAACTAAGGAAGAGGTAGGTAGGAGGGCCAGGGAAAAACTGTTGGGGGCAATTTATGGGGAGTGTGGGGATCCCACGGGATGAGTAGAGTCGTGACATTCATAGGAGCACAGGAACTTACTAGGCTAAAGCCCTATGTCTCTTGCAAGCCAGTGAAATTCAACCCTTGATTTCTTGGAACCTTGGGGTGGTTGTATTTATTTATCCAGTTGTTTGAACCGTATTTGGAGTAAGGGTCAATGATGTGTTTGACAGGATGCTGGAGTTTGTTCTTAACTGGTGGTATCTTTGGGGTGACAAATTTGTCCCTTGAGTAGGTAGTGTTAATGTCACATACCAGGTTAAGGTTTTACAGAGTAGCACAAGGATCATTTCACTTGTGGTGTGGGTGAATTTTTATAGGTAGGGTTTTAGGAAGCATGGTAGGTAGGTGGCTGTGTTTGGGTAATTTTAGAAACTGGGTGTATTGTTACAGAGGAGTTAGAAAGTTTTAAAGGAAGCTTGGTTGCAGGATATGACAGCTGTAGACCAAGTCTTAATTACTTACTAGTGGTATAGGTAACATAAAGGAAGAGAGCCTTCGAGGGGAAAGGCTAGGGACAAACAGAGGTTAAGAATGGTTAGTAGTTTGAGTGTTCTAGTTAGAACAGTTGCTAGGAGGTTCTGAGTGGGGAGGCCTGGGTTCTAGTCTGGATTGTCATTTGGTAATGAGTGAATTGGGGGTGTTTATGGCTGGGCACATAGAGTACTTCACTGCTGAGCATAGGCGAGTTTTCAGGAACTAGGTCAAGGGGTGCTGTTTTTCTGCTATTTAAGGTTAGGGCATTAAAGTTTTGGAGTTAGACTATTCCCTATGGTAATCGAGTTACTGCACACCCAGAACTGGGTAGTTTGGTGGGCTAAGGTGACATACTACAGTTGACAGGGTTGTGGCTATAGGTTGTCATTCCATTCAGTTTGAGCCATGATTAGTGGTTGGAAGGAAGTGGTCTAAAAAGGAATGTATTCTCTTGGAGTGGATGTTCCAGTGGTACAGTGGAGTCATGGGTAATCCTACTTTATTTAGTTTCATTAGGGCGTGTTTCAGGGATGGTATGTATGATTCTAAGGGCTTTACAGATGAGAGGTACGCTGAATGATGTTTGGCTTAACCCTTCCTTTTGGGAGTTAGTTGGTTGAACAATTTTGGGTAGAAGGAAGGAGGAACAATCTGGTCAGGCTGGTTGGCAGAGAAGAGGGACAGGTTTGCCCGCTTCTGTTCCCCGTCTGGTGTATGGATGGTCATTTCAAGGAGCTAGGGAAAGGAAAATGAGCAGCTGGAGGACACTTGCTGAATAGATAAGTAAGCTGAGGTAAGGATGCTGCTTATTTAGTGGAAGGTAATTCAATGAATGGTGTATGAAGTGAGATGGGATGCTGCTTCATAAGTAAAGTAACCGAGCGGAGGTATGGACCCTGCATACTGGGCAGGGTGAGTAGGTACGCTGACCTGATTAGCATTACAAGGATGACACTTCATTCATAAGTAAGGCAAGCGAGCAGAGGTGTGGACACTGCTTACTGGGGCAGGGTGCGTAGGTTTGCTGCCCTGATTAACATTACAAGGATGTTATGCTGTGTTTAGAATCAACTGTATTATGGTCAGTTGTAACTAATAAAATTGGTGAACAAAGTTATGTTATGGAAGCTTTAATAAAGGTCGTCAAATGTCATTCTATGTGATGTGTTTATTGAAGGGGACCAGGACAAATGAAGTTTGGCAACAAACCAACTTGTCCTGGGACATCTTCATGAGGGGTTAGACTGATATTAGTGGGTGTTAAGTGGGTTGGGGGGTGAAAGGGTTAAGTGGAGGCAGGAATGATTGGGTGGAAATGAGATAAGGGTAGGGAGGGGCTTAAGAAGATTAGACAAGTGTAGCTGGGTAAGCAATCACATTTTGGCATGAACTTGCTACCCTCCCACCGCCTTTGTTTGTTTGGGAGTTGGGGGATGAGGGTTTATCAGTTGGGGTAGGGCAGAGAAGAGGGACAGGCTTGCCCTCTTCTGTTCCCCCTCTGGTGTATGGATCTTCATTTCAAGGACCTGGGGAAAGGAAAATGAGCAGATGGAGGACGCTTGCTGAATAGATAAGTAAGCTGAGGTAAGGGCGCTGCTTATTAGATGGAAGGTAATTCAATGAATGGTGTATGAAGTGTGATGGGACACTGATTCATAAGTAAAGTAAGTGAGCAGAGGTATGGACCCTGCTTACTGGGGCAGGGTGAGTAGGTACACTGCCTGATTAGCATTACAAGGATAGCACTTCATAAGTAAGGTAAGCAAGCAAAGGTATGTACGCTGCTTACTGGGGCAGAGTGAGTAGGTACGCTTCCCTGATTAACATTACAAGGATGTTATGCTGTGTTTAGAATCAACTATATTATGGTCAGTTGTAACTAATAAAGTTGGTGAACAAAGTTATGTTATGGAAGTTTTAATAAAGGTCATCAAATGTCATTCGGTGTGATGTGTTTATTGAAGGGGACCGGGACAATGAACAATATAATTTGCACTCAGAATTATTTGCCTTCACCTTGACAAGCAGTATAAATCATCATTTAACTCTGATAATCCAATTGTGTTTTCTTCCATGCATAGCCTATTCCCAAAGGCATTGGCTTTTTGAGTTCACTTCTTGTATGTGATGAAAATGAAATAAATAGTGAAATGATCACAGTATTGTGTTTAGCCTTGTTGCTGCCATACACATACACTGCCAAAACAAGCAGCATTTCTGATCCTTAAACAGACATTGTTTACCTCTTGCCTTCACATGCAACCTGCCTCTCCCATGATAGCCATCTTCTAAAAACAGCTAATAGTTATTGTATTTTAGCTTGTCTTTCTCGCATAAACTGCCCTTCTTAGGCCCTATTAATGCTGAGTTAATGTTACTTATTAAATGACCTTTGTTTTAAAGGTCTTCTGTCTCAAAGATAGCCACTTACCTCCTATGTTTTTGATACAAGTGAGAGAAATAATAGCCACAGTAATGTATCTCAACTTGTTACACTCAGATGTACTGACCCAAAATACCATATCAATAGTTTTAATAGTGTGCATTTTATTTTTCTTTATACCTTTCAAGTGTCCACATTTTTACAGAATGTCCAGATTTATGGCTCATATTTTTGTTCTATTCCTTATAAAATTTGTGGTTTCTGGCAAATCACTGGAATGATCTGAGATTCTGAGGACTGAAGTCACTAAATTGTGTCATACATTTGAGTTTCAGACTTCAAATCCTTCAGAAAATGTATGTTAAAACAAACTCTATTATTTTAACAACTTTCTAGGTTTATAAGAACAATATTTAAAATATGTCCCTATTTTTGGGCCTTTGTCCCCTCATTTTGTCAGGCTTTATCCAGATTTTTGCACTAATATGTTGAGAGGTATGTTTCTCTTTATTTTCAAAGACAGTCTGCCTCCTTTAAAGAAAAGTGGGAGTATGGCTAAGGAACTCAAATGAGATCATGGAAAGTCACATTCCAGCTTAAAATAGACCTGTATACTCTCACCAAACCAATAACCTATTCTTTTCTTCAAGATACCTAGACTTTCAGGTGCTCTTGTCACAGAGAGTAACTTATCTCATCTTCTGCCTACACAAACTTTAAAAGGCTTGATTGTATTAGGCTTGCTATAGATTTCATCAAACTTATTGTATTTTGATTTTCATTTGGTTTAGATTCAGTTTAAATTACATTCATGTCAAGTGCATTCAAGTTCAGTAATGGGCTAAAATAATGCATAAATAACTTGCTACATTTGTATATGCTGCATGCCTGCCAAATATATGTCACCTGACCCAACACAGTATTTAAGAAAACAGTTTGAAATAAATCTATATTGGCTGCATATCTAGTGACTGACAACATCCAAGTTATTATGTTCTTTATTATGTACTTCAGACAATAGCTTCAGGTTAATCTATTGTTTTGGCAATGAGAATTACTTACAACATTTCAGAACGCTTTCTTTTAATATCACAACTCTGCTCCAGTGTATATTTATTTATTTCTTTATTTATTTATACTTTGTTAACTTCATACGTGAACTGGCAAAGATAATAACAATTAAGAAATGCACTTAGAAATACAAAGAAAAGAAAAAAAAACAATACTACAGTTAAGGGATTTGAACATGATAGCATGCACAATGCATAGCTAAGGTATGACAGACAGTGAATAAGTAAAACATTAAACAACCTTTACAAGAATATACATGTATACATTATTAATGCTTGAATATACAATGCAAACGTCAATAAAATACAAAATTGTAAGTATATTGTACAGCTCATGGCACTGTGGATTGGGAATCCACTTGTAAATGTTGCATGGCTGTATAAAAAATGGGGTAGGGGTTATATTTACTTTACTCTTGTTGCCTAAGTTAGTATCAGACTAAACCTAAAACTTTTAGAATAGAACCACCAGCATAGTGGAACCTAAGAACTAGTGCACCATTACATCAGCCAGTGTCTATATAGCACTTGCATATACTTTCTTTGAACAAATGTCATCAGTGTTTTCTTGATTACATCCAGCTAGTACAGTACTGATTTAAATGGCTGCATGACAGAATTATCACCTGCAATATCAGTGCTTTAAATGTTGAATTTCAGTTGCTAAAATCTACTTGTGAGGTATTAAAAGTTAAATCACACAAATATTGTGCATATTGTTAAAGTTCAAAGTCTACTGGACACAAGCAGTATACATTTTGAGGTTTAAACCCTACTTGAAATATGTTTCTTGTATAAATGAATTTGCACTTACCTGAGTGTGCTAAATTATAACCATATGAAATGTCAGGACCTCCTAGAGCAAGTCCCAAAATATGGAGACTGATTCTGAATAGCAGAAAGATCAGACTTGCATGTACTAAGTCCAAGATGCCATTTTGTAGAATATTCCCTTTTCTAAGAGGTATGGCAATATCAGAGTTGGTATATATAAATGTGGGAGGTGTGGGGGGCTTGCCCTCTACAAACAGAAGTTTTAAGGAGAAGAGAGATGTTCGAGTTTCTCTCTTCTCTTTTTTGGTCTTTTTTTCGGCTTTTTGGCATACGGCATTTTGAGGGACAACATTTCAATAGGGCGCCATGTTAAAATTGTATATTTATTAGCCAGCTCAAAAGCATAGACAGTTAAAGCTCTAAGTATATTGCAGGCAATCCATGTTTGAATAGTGGCTCAGGTGCCTGTAGGAGCTGGCTGGGTAGGATGAAAGAGAGCAGTCATTCACAGTTTGCCTGTCCGAGGGGCAGAGACACAGCTTTGGCTCACCACATGGGTGGCATTTATCAGAAGAATTAGATTTTCAGTTTGTGGAGCTCAGGTAAAATAAGTCTGCACAGCTATGTGCAAGTCACATGGCAAGCTAAGAAGAAATCAGGGTGTGAAAATATGCTTATCCTCCCTCTGAAGTCTGCTATAGTAGAGCTCAAAAGAGCCATTAAGGAGGAAGTGGTTCTCAAATGGGAGACAGGTTAGCCCACCCTACTGGGCCAGTAAGCCAGCTGGCTCCCTACCACCTGTCTCTTGTCATAGAGTGAATGAAGTGATGGATACCCAGGCAGGAACAAATGGGCTGTAGGGCTCTTACCTCACCTAGGAATACTTGGCTTCCACTGCAAAACAATGAATGGGCCAGTGAATGGGTCAGTTTGGTGAAGGTAGAGAAGCTATTGGGCTGGTTATTCAATGGGGGTGTGGATTAAAAAAGTATACATTTATTGTCCCATCCTACCTGATTCCTGATGTCTATCCCTATTCTATTCTGCTCTAATCTCTGCCACTGCTTCAATTCATCTCTCTAAAATTCCTTTGCCTAAATACATGTAGTGTATTAAATGGACATAAATTTATTGTTTTTGCTAATTTATAAGTGTTTGACTCAGCTCATATATTTCAAGATATGTAAAATCTTGCCTTCCTGTATATTGAATGTTAAACTATTGTTCTCATATGCTGCACTAATGCATTGTATATTGTATATTATCTTTCTGTCTGGAGCTTTTCTCCTCGGGCCTCCATTGAAAATGGGCTACCTTGACCCAATGGACTTTCCCGGTTAACAAACTGAAATAAATAAATAAATAGTTTCTAAAATATGAAATGCAGGTAATACAAAAAAATAGTTTTGAACTTAAAATAGTTAAAGTGAGATGAAGTATTTGTGCAAAGTCATTTAGCAGTTGCATTCCTATAAGGTTAAGGTCTTACTCTACATGTGAAGCATTTGTATTTGCATGATAAAAATAATTAAATGTTTAATAATTAATAATTAAATAAACACACCATAGTTCACAGCAACATTCATCAATTGTTATTTTTTTTGGGGGGGTCCCCCTCCACCCCCACTAATCCAAAAGACTAACTCTGAGATTGCTATTTTGGGAAAAACATGAAGTGTCACAATACAGGTAGCATGCATGCTTCTGTGTGTGTGTATATATTTATACATACATATATATATATATATATATATATATATGGGTCCCCTTTACATTACCGAACCGACACTTCACCGACACGCAGAAGACCGAGACGAAAAGACTGACAAGCAAGTTGATCGAAAAGGTGATTTGCCGACAGCCGAAAGACCGACAAGGGTAACGTGTGAGCGCGACTCAGTAAGTGTGCGATAGTGACGGAGTTAGGAGCGGTCAGTTTAGTGTGCGATATTGTGGGAGTTTGGGTTAGGGTGTGGGAAAGGTGAGTGTGTGGAAGTGTCGGAGTTAGAGTTCGGGTAAGGTAAGTGTGTGATTGTGACAGACTGTAGTTTAGGGACGGGTTAAGTTAGTTAGGTTTAGAGTGCGGGTAGGGTGAGTGTGCGATAGTGACGGGCTTTATGTTTTAGGGTGGGTTAAGTGAGTTAGGGTTAGGGTGCAGGAAAGTTAAGTGTGCGATAGTGACAGTCTTTAGGTGTAGGGGTGGGTTAAGTGAGTTAGGGTTAGGGTGCGGGTAGGGTAACTGTGCGGTAGTGTCGGACCTTAGGGTTAGGGTTTGGGTTAGGGTTAGTGGATATGTCATTGTGTGTCATGTGTAGTTTACGTTGTTTGTGTCGGTGTCATTGTGTTCGGTTTTGTGAGTTGTCGGTGTTGTGTGTTTTCGGTTATTTGGGGTCGGTGTTTTGTGTGTCGGTGAAGTGTCGGTTCGGTAATGTAAATTAGATCCATATATATATATATATATATATATATATATATATATATATATATATATATATATATATATATATATATATATATATATATATATATATATATATATATATATATATATATATATATATGGGTCTACTTCTAATGACCGAACGATTCACGACAGTGAAATAACCGACGCCAGAAAACCGACAACACACAAACCCGACAACGCAAAACACCAACACCATAACACCGACACACTACACGTAAACAACACAGTACACTACAACACATATCCACTAGCCCTAACCCAAACCCTAACCCTAAGGTCCGACACTACCACACTCTCCCTACCTGCACCCTAACCCTAACTCACTTACACACCCCGAACCCCAAGCTCCGACACTACCGCAGACTCTCCCTACCTGCACCCTAACCCTAACTCACTTACACACCCCAACCCCAAGCTCGACACGACCGCACACTCTCCCTACCTGCACCTAACCCTAACTCACTTACACACCAACCCCAAACTCCGACACTACCAAACACTCACCTATCACACACCCTAACCCTACATCCCTGAGTATTGCACACTTACCTGTCCGCTCCCTACTCCTAAATCCCTCACTATCGCATACTTACCAGGTCGCGCTTACACATTCCCCTTGTCGGTCTTCCGTCTGTCGGGATTCGAGCGTGTCGGTCAACTGCGTTGTCGGTCGTTTCGTGTCGGTTATTTCCCTGTCGGCGAATCGGCGTTTCGGTCATTAGAAGGAGACCCATATATATATATATATATATATATATATATGTATATATATATATATATATATATATATATATATATATATATATATATATATATATATCGATAGATAGATAGATAGGAGCATGTGCAGGTGAAAAATACCTTTATAAAATATGATTTATATTTAAAGGTGTGATGAATTACATATATGCTTACAATGTTTTTATTGTATAATATCCATTAATGCTATATAAAAAGCTATTTTTCATTTTTATTACTTCAGAAATGTATTTAACTTAGGTGTGGTGTTATAACTTCTGATGTATATGTGTTGACTTTATTTAAACCTGTGTTCTTTATAGCAGAAATTATTTAATTTTACATTATAAATGGGAGGAATAATTCATAAAGGTTAACACTGCAAGAGGTGGATCCAGTGTGAAGCGACCTAGGCATTTTTGTAGGGCCTGTGGGGTGGTGGGTGATGCTGGTGGGCTGCCACAACATTTAATTAAAAATAATTTCCTCTTTAAGGAAACACTCTGCATCTGTGGGTGCATCTTTAGTTCAGTATTCACACAGCAATGCATGCAAGGAATGTCCTTTTATGGCTGCATAGCAGCATATGTGATTTAAACACTGGAACATCCCTTCTCAATTGCATGTTGCAACCTTCGCTTCCCAACTTCCATTCAGAAGATGACAAGCACTCCTTCTCAGCAGGTACTCATAGGTATGTGAGTATAATGCTCTTGTTAGGGATTACAGGTTAGTTAATTAACTTGCTGATGTTCAAACCCTGCACCTTGGCTATAGGACACTACTGTCTTAATCCACTGTACAAACTAGCAGATTATTCATGTTATCATCAGAGTTGATTGAAATGCATTGAAATGGGAAATTTTGTCTATTATCGGTTCATAAATTTTGTTTCACTGCTTAATGGAAAAATCATGAAAACTAGAGGGTTCCATTTTCAAGGAATGTGAGCTTCAATGGAAGAGAAGTTTACTGTTGCTCATGCTAACTCTGTTTTCAATGTGCATCTGTTTTATTTAGCAAATGGCTCTCAGTGTTTGTGCTATATAATTTTAGAGAGTAAGTAGTTAGTAGCACAATGGGTATCATACTTGCCTTTGCTGCAGAAGGCTGTTGGTTCTACTCCCACACTTTGTAGATGCATTGCGGATAGTGTAGTGCATTTTAAGTTGGAAGTGTTGCACTCCTGAGTGTGCTGTCCTTAGGATGAGATATTAAACTGACCCCCCCATCTGTCTGCATTAATGGTAGCTGCTCTAAGATCTTTTACATCCACCTGAGATATTAAAAAGACTGGGTAGAAGTTCCTCAATGCCCCAGCCAAACTTCCCCTAGTAGTACAAATACCACCAAGAGTCTCCCGTGAAGAGATACTACTAGCCTAGTGGGACTAATGTGGTCAACAAAGGATATTTACGTTAAAAGTTTTAAATTAAATCCACAGCTCTGCCTGCATTTCAAAAGTAACAATGAAAATATTGTGCATGCTGACAGTCTTGAGCAATGTTTATTGTAACTGAGGGAGAGAGACAAGTAACGGGACACCAAAATAAATGCAGGAGGGAGGCTCTGGTCCAGTCCCCTGCCTACGGCCCAATTTAACCATGATCTGGCTCTGACCATGACAACAATGTGCAGTACTGCACAGGGCTGTCTCCACAGTCATGCTGCATGCTAATGAATCAGTCTGGGAAGAGGTATGTGCTAATTAACCATGTGCTTTCTCCCCTGAAAATGACTTCAGCAAGTGCTGAGTGATCCATGAAGTCCCTTGACCGTGAAGATTAGCACGGTCACTCCAATCATATCACGGTAGTGAACATGGACAAAAAAAACATTCATCCATCAAGGTAGACACAAGTGCTGGGGACTTTAGTGTTAAGGTATGGTAAGGGGGTTGTGCATAAGTGCATGTGAGAGGTGTGTGACTGTGTATCTGTCTGGGAGGTCAGGTAGGTGTATGCATTTGTGTGTGTGAATAGATGAATTGCTGAGAATGTGAGTGTGATTGGGGGGTTTTGTGTGCGTGTGTGTGTGTGTGTGTGTGTGTGTGTGTGTGTGTGTGTGTGTGTGTGTGTGTGTGTGTGGGTTGAGGTGGCTGTCAAACGTCCACACACCCCTAGATTAATGGACAAAACTCTACAACATTAGGTGGGGGGGCATTATCCACCAGGGATTACTGCCATTAGGTAGGGTACATTATCCACCAGGGATTACTGCCATTAGGTAGGGTACATTAGCCACCAGGGATTACTGCACTATGGGGATGAGGAGAATACTAGCCACCAGGAAGTACATAAGACTTGCACCATAAAGACACTTAAACAGCATGGTGATTGAGGGATAGGGGGTGCCATTCGCTACCAGAGATTACTCCAAACTTGTCTGCCATAATGATACTTAACAGTATGGAGACTAGGGGTGGGTGGAGCCATTAGATTCCAGAAATTGTTTTAAACATATGTACCATAACAACACTTAACATTACTGGGACTGGGGAAGGGGGGATCACTTGACACCATGGAGACTACTCAAAATGCATGTGCCATAATGGCACATAAAGAACTACAGGGATTAGGGGGATGAGGTGGGAAACATTGGACACTAGGGATTAAGAGATACGGTGTGAGACTGTGACCTTCCCTTATAGCCTAAGACATTGGGAACATTTGGTAAAAGCAGGGATAGGTAAGCAAACTGCAGTGTTTGTTTGAATGTGTACTTGTGTATGTTGGAGAGCAACTGAGGAGGAAGGAGCACTGTAGTTGACTACTGTGGAAATACTGATCTGAACGTCATGGTAGTTAACTATAACTTACAGACATGAAAATGAGCTGATAATGTTTTATTTCTTCATTGTGGCTAGCATGTCTATGAATCGCAAACCACCAAATCATTTTAACAGGTCCATTTTACCTCAGCCCTCATGATGTGGTCAGGCTTTCATGAATCCCTGGGATTATCAATTACATTCTTATCCATTTATATGCTTCTTACTATTGCATTATTATAGATGACATATCAAATACATCCAAAACTGTCCACAACTGTCCACAAGTAAGTGTTGTTTATATTCCTGTTTGTATTATACTAACTTACCTTTAATTTCTCTATAAACTTCCTAAAATTTCTCTATTAAATCATTGTCATATAACGTATAGCTACTCTTTACCAGTGTTTCCATATTGTGTCTAATTTGATATATGACGCCTACCCATTTTCCATTTTTTAAATTAGTATAAACAGAGAAAGTAAGTAGCATTATCTTGTGCATCAAAGTTTGTTTGATTAATTGAAGGAAATAAATTATTAGGGGAGTGTAACTGGTAATGAGATATGATAAAGTGTCAACAAGATAGGAGAAAAGCATTATACTGTGATAAAACAGTTAATTTTTGCAGAGAGAGAGAGAGAGAGATATAGAGAGACAGGGTCAGAGTTAAAGAGAGCTAATATGTATTGAGGTTGCTGTTTTCAAGTTACAAAAAGTGGTTGGACCTTGTAGATTGGTATATATAGAACGGTTATGTAATGTTTATAAAGGGTCTGGATATATTGGGTCTAACCAATACCCCTGAAACTGTCACATTTGTATTTTTGATCCAGATGGACTTTTTAGCTCCTTTTTGAAAAGAGTAGAACATTGTTGAGCTCAGGGAGCTCAGGTGGGAGAAAATCTTCTTTTTGAAATGCAAGGTATACAAAATTTGTGAACTTTGACTTTTCAAGACCAGTAACTAGTAAGCTATGAAGACATTGGCAAAGATCAAAGACAGGCCAGATGCAAGCAGTAAGGCTATAGCAAAAAGGACCTTTTAGCATAATCACAAAAAACAGCGATTCAGAGAAACATTAGCCTCAGTGAGGAAAGACTTCATCAGCTAATTCACATGTTCCTGAACTGTTTGATGAATATTGCAAGTGCTAACAAGCCCTTTTCTTCCACCCTTGTGGTACTCATCACTGGTGACCAATGCTCCATGTTAACACAGGAAGTGCCCCCATTCAGCCCCCCACATGTGTACATGTGTACACAAATCCAAACACACACACACACACACACACACACACACACACACACACACACACACACACACACACACACACACACACACCAACCCTATCAGTCCCCACTCTGTCCCTACTACTACAACCAGGCAGACAGCACATACACACACATACTTGCATACACTTAAATGACACTTCTAATACCCCTGCATTTGTTCACACATGCAGCTACACACACACACACAAACACACACACACACACACATGCAGTCAAGTACACACACACATACACACACACATACACACACCTACCCTATCAATCCCCACTCTGTCCCTCCTACTACAACCAGGCAGATAGCACATACACACACACAGACACGCACACACACACACACACACACACACACACACACACACACACACACACACACACACACACACACACACGCACGCACACACACACACTTGCCTACACCTATCTGACACTTGTAATACCTCTGCATTCGTTCACACATGCAGCCACACACATACACACACAAACACCTCCTCCAACACCACCTGTGTGTTAAACTCCCTAGTACTTACCTCCAACATGATCTCACTCATCAAAATGAATGGGTAAACATGAGCTTTTGGCTGAGTTCATAGGTTCATAGGTTCATACACGGTTATCTGCCCTATGGCATTTATAAACCTAGCCAGGGTATGTTTGACTTTCGCCACCCATTTTAAATTAATTTTGCTATGCCCTTTTTCGAGGTTAGTATACTGTGCCTCTGTCTAACAGTGACACAGAAGTGATACCCGGGGTAAACCTACGATCTCCCATCCACTCATCAAGATTCCTCTTGAAGAGAGTCAATGAGGGACTCTGCCTAACCTGGACTGGGATTTTATTCCAGAGTGAAGGGAGCCTCTGGGTTATGAATCTGTCCCTCCAGCATGTCCTATTTATTTCAGAGCTGAGGTTCAAGTCTCTCGAGCACGTAGCTCGATGGGATTTGAATTTTTTGAGGTGCAGCATGTCCCTTAATTCCGGGTTGGATATGGCTTTATACGTCAGGCACAGATCGCCTCTGAGCAGGCGGTATACCACTGAGTAGAGCTGGAGTTTCTTTAACCGGGCAGCATATGGCATCTGTTTGAGCCCTTTGATCCTCTTGGTGAGGTACTTTTGGGGTCTTTCCAGTTGCTGCAGGTGTTTGGTAAGGTACATCCCAAAAGGGGCATTGTACTCGATTATGGGCCTGATGAGGGATGAGTAAAGAGGCACGATGACCTCCCCTGATCTAGATGTGAATCCCTTCATGATTAGGTGGGCTATATAAAATGTTTTTCTAACCACTTTGGCCACGTGGTTGTCAAATGAGCGATTGCTATCAACTTGGGTCCCCAGGTCCCTAATTACTTCTTCTGTACTTAATGGATTACCACCTATGTGGTAATTTGTGGGCACTTTGTTTTTGCCAAAGGGGATGACTATACACTTTTTGGCGTTTAGCTTGAGGCCATGGCTCTGGCACCAGTTGTCTGTTTCTATGAGGCCCTTTTGGAGGATGCTTGTGTCGGCTGGAGAGTCGATTATGGCGCCCAGTTTGCAGTCATCTGCGAACTTGGTCAGCCACAGTCCTTCCATGTTGGCCTGTACCTCCGAGAAATATATACTGAACAAGAGAGGTCCCAGGACTGAGCTTTGTGCGATGCCACTTGTAACTAGTTTGGAGTCAGATGTGGCTCCAGCAATTCTAACCATGTGGGTTGAGCCAGTTTGCAACCCATCTAGTGACATAGGGGTTTATATTTAAGCTGGTGAGCTTATCTCTAATGCCCGAGTGGGGTATTGTATTGAAGGCTTTTGCGAGGTCCAGGTAGGCTGTGCGGACCACCTTCCCTTCGTCAATGGCCTTGGCGATGGTTTCAAAGAAGTTGACCAGGTTTAAGAGGCAGGATCTGCCCTTAACAAAGCCGAACTGGGTAGGATCCAGTATCTGTAGGTCCCCAATATCTTTATTTATGAGGTCCATGATGATCCTTTCCATAGCTTTGCAGACCAAACTAGTCAGGCTTATGGGGCAATAGTTTCCAGGGTCCATTGAGGCACCACCTTTGTGGAGAGGGACCACTGTTGCTGTACGCCACTCTTTGGGTACATATCCTGTAGTAAGGCTGAGATTGAACACTAGTTTTATGTTTGGGTTTAGCTCTTCTTGGAGTTCAAGTAGGACGCAGCCCGGGACACCGTCTGGTCCCATTGATGCTGTATTTTTTGCTTTGGAGAGGGCGGCTCTTACCTGAGCATCTGAGATGTCAGGGGAGCAGTACTCTGCTGGGATAGATATTTGCCCTTTTGGTGGGGGTGGGGGGTGGGGTTTGTGCTGAACCTGTCAGCTAGGATGTTGGCAATGTCTGTGGGTTCGGTGTATTTTTTCTCATTTTGGACTAATTCTGAGCATATCTGGGAATTCCCACCCAGGTTCCTAACATAACTAAAGAAAGCCTTGTGATTATCCTTAGTGTCCTGTGCAATTTTTCTCTCTAAGCTGGTCTTAGACGATTTTATGAGTGCCCATAGTTTTTTGCTAATACTGATCAGAGATGCCTTCCCTTTTTGGGATTTTGCTCTATCATGTAGTAGCTTCCTCCTTCTATTGTATAGTTTGTTTATGGCTGGGGTCCACCAGACAGGACGTCTGCCTTTGAAGGATTGGGTCTTGGTTTTATTTGGGATTGCATGATCCATGCATTCCTGAAGGTGTTCATAGAATGCATTTATAAAGGATTCTGCGGCCTGGGCCATATTTTCCACAGGCCCGGGGGCTTTGAAGGATTCCACCTCGGTTTTGAAGAGTGTGAAATTTGCTTTAGAGAAGTTTTTCACTGTGGTTTTCTGGGTAGGGGGTGGGGTCGGGATGTGAATATCCAGTTGGATTAGTTTATGGTCTGATCTTACCAGTGAGGGATACACTTCTGGTCTGGAGCATAGAGTCCCCATGTTGGTGATGATCAGGTCCAGTATGTTTTCCCCTCTTGTGGGAGTGGTAACAAGTTGTTCCATAGCATTTGAGTTTATGAATTCTAGGAACCTTTGGGCTAGGGTTTTGGAGCTAGAGTAATGCTCCCAGTCTATGTTTGGGTAGTTGAAGTCACCCAATATAATGGTGTTTGGAGAGACCTTCATATTTTCCAGTGTTTTCAGGAAGGCTGAGTGGGGTTCCTGGGTTTGGGAGGGTGGTCTGTAGCAGGCTATAAACTGGAGGGCAGTTTTACCCACTGTTAGTTGCACATGGATAGTCTCTGATGCTTCGTGCTGTGCCACCAACCTGGAGGTGTGGGTATCTTTGATGAATATTGATACTCCCCGTCCTTTTGTAGTTCGGTCCAAGTTTTGGGGTCAAAAAGCATGGTATGAGGTATAACCTGGTAGTGCTGGGGTGCTCTCGGGAGCCCTGAACCAGGTTTCTGTTACTGCACAGATATCCATGTTCTCCATGCTAAGGAGAGTTTTGAGTGCGTGCATCTTGAGGTTTTGACTTCTGGCGTTGAGTAGCATTACTCTTAGTTTCTTATCCCTTGTGATACCTATGGAGGTGGGTTTGTCTTTTGAGCCTTGCCTAAAAAAGGCACTATGGGGGTAGCAAGAGCCTTTGCCAATATCCGAAAGCCCAGGGGTGACAGGTGCAAGCCATCCTTAGCGAAGCATCGTGGCTTGTCGAGCATATCATCCCAGGCTGACACGCATTGGATCCCCCTTTGAATGACACCAATACTTAAGCCAATTGTTGAAATTGATCATCTTGTCTTCATATTGTGGCATCATTCTTGGTGAAGGTAAGATGCTACTCAAGGTCAAGGTCATACCGGCCTGGGCTACATGCTCAGAGAGCTCCTCTATGTCTCTTTTCATGTAGTCCAGGGAGGTACGTCTCAGGTCATTCACACCAGCATGGACAATGACTGAGTCATATTTGTACTTGCCTTGGAGTGACCTGAGTGTTTGTGTTATGTGGCGGATCCTAGCGCCCGACAGGCTGCTCACAGTGACCTTCTCCTTATTCAGCCTGGTGAGCGGGACGTCAGTGTGCCTGACGATAGAGTCACCTATTACAAGTGTATCAGGTGTGTTGTTTAGCCTTAAGGGCTGTGACTGTTCAGCACACTGGCTTTGTGAGATATGTGTTGCACGTGTTTTGTTTTGGGGTAGCGGTTGCTTGGATGTCTGCTTTGGAGGTCTCTGCTGCTTAGGCAGATCTTTATTTAGAGCCTATGAGTATGTTTTTGTGTGATTATGTGTTTCGTTTGCTGTCGTGGTAGGTCTATGTGAGACTGGAATTGTAGTGAGTGTGGTTTCATTCTCCTCCTGACTGGTTATGCCAGTACTGAGTTAAGAGAGCTTAGCCTCCAGTTTGGCTATATGGTTGCATCTCTCACATGTTGTTGGAATTTGTTGGGAGGACGAGAGGGTTGTCTGTGTACATGAGGCAGTTGTAACATTGCCTCAAGATTCCCAGATTCACCAGCTGGACTGGAGAGGAGATTGACAACTGACCTTTGGACATGCTAGAATAGTACTGGGAATTCCTTTATAATTGAAAACAAGGGCCAATGGGGAACAAGGTACTCAAGGGGAGTTTGTGAGGGTGTAGTGCTTTTAATTTTTTAGTGCTGACTTATATAATTGCTTAGTGAGCAAGGGCCAGGTAACTTAAGTGCAATGTGTTACAGGTAACTTAAATGCAAAAAGACAAACAGTAACTTTCTTTCAAGTGAAACAAGGAAATAAGTACAGCAAGCAATGCAGATATCACTAGGGATCCACAGAAGCGCTGAAAAGCCGCATTTTAGGTGGAATTAGCATTCCAGGGAAATAACAAGCAAGCAAACAACAAGCATACAAACAAAGCTAGATTCAGCAGGCCTGGATCTAGTCTATGCTACAGCAAACAAGGTGTACCAATTTCAGCAAGAAACAGTTCAAATATGCAGGCACTATAAACCTTTAACCAGAAATTCCCAGCTCAGAAGGGCAGAGTCCAGCCTCTCCTCCCACAAGAGTGCAGACCACGAACCTTCTTAATGTAAAATAATTGGCCTGAAGCCCAAGTGCTTAAACCAGAACTAATACACTTTTAGAATAACAGACATTGAGCTCTCAATCAGCAGTTCCCAACTTAGAAGGATGTAAGCTACCTGCCCTGCCACCACAGTGCATGCCACAAACCTTCCTAATGTAAAACAACTGGTCTGAAGCCCAAGTGCTTAATCCAAAAGACTTAGAATGATAGCTACACTTTAATCAAGTTACTACCAAGCAGTAATAAATACAATTGAATACTTTAAAGAACTTTAAAGAAGGAGTTACTTACCTTCACTGGTGGTAGTGATTTACACAGCCCCAAGGTTCTTTGACTTGCTCAGCTGTGTAAAGCACTTACTACAGGGATTTCCAGGGGACAGCACATGGCTGCTTACCATATGTCTCTCTCAGAATGCCTCATTATGTTTATTGTAGGCCAAAGAGAGAGTCCACTGTGGTGTTGCACCTCTTCAAGAGATGCACAGTGGCAGGACTGTCGAAGAATCGCTAACTGCTACAGCCAGTGGTGAAAAGGGCTTAATGCTGTTGGCAATGCTTTTGAATCATGTCCATTAAATCTGACAGTTAAATGGGTGACATTGTATAATGTAGCCACCATAAATGTATAGTTAATTCTTTGGATGATGCTGCCTAGGAGCCTGTGCAGATTTCTTTCCCTTCATTTGTGGACTTCCAAAGAACTAGCTACTTTCAAAAGTGGAATTTGTAAGATGGTTCAATAAGTCTTAAAAAGATATTCTTCTGCTACTGGTTAATTTCTTTTCAAAGGGTAAAGATGCATAACTCTTGCTATATTAATTCACTTATAGCTATGTTCAGATCATTGATCATTTGCACTGAATCATTAAATAAGATCATGAGACAAGGTTCAGCTCACTTCTCAAAACTAACAGAGAATAGTCTATCATAACATTGCTGCATTCCAGTTACAGAGTGCATCATAATAATTAAAGATGTTTTTCCTTCATATTTAAAAAAAAAATAAAAATATCTCACTTTCTGCATGCATCCCACCTTAATCACAGGACTTCAGATAATCAGATCTTCATGGCAGACACACCTGTTTGGAAATTTCTCTTAAAGTTCTATCTGTCTTAAAGTTTAATCTAATTTTGGGTTCCCCATATTTCCTAACATCCTTGCACAAAAGGTTTAATTTCTAGGTTGATATATAAAACTCGATAATGGTGGAAATTGTGAAAGGAAGGCTTTCAGCCCTACCAACATATCCGTACCTGCCTATAGATGCCCCCATTACAGACAGACACCAGGAAGGACATGAGTAGCATATATGATGGTTTGAGAATTAAAAGTCTTATTTACACATAAAGTCATTGTTATATGTGAAAATAGGACCCAAACAGCCACTAGGCACCAGCAAACTCAGGTAGAAACAAAATGGACATCACATTGCTTCACCTAATCTCTAACAAAAGACAGGGATTTATCTCTTTCATATTATAACCCAAATTAGCTTCTCTTCATTTGTATAAAATCAGCCTTAGCTTATTTTATGTATGTCATTTTCAAGAGACCATGTGCACATTACAGTCACTTACCACTTCCTCATGACAGTTATCTAGCTCACATGCTTTACCTAAAAGTTCTATAGCTCCACTCCTACAATTAGAACATTAGAAGTAGTTCACTTGGAAAGTGTTACATCAATGAGCATTGCTTTCCTCTTAGGAGGGCTTCAAGAATGTGTTGATAGAATGAAAATGCCATATTATCATCCATGATGTGAGAGTTTGCTGTGTGCCCATACATAGTAAAAGTGGTTGCGTACACTCTGAAATAAGAATATTGAGATTTGTGTTGGTGGGTAAGGTATACTAGTGGATGGACACTAATTCAGGGTTGTATGAGTTAGAACTCAGCCTCAGACATTACATTGCATTGAATCCTTTTTTGTAAATAAACTTTTTACAATACATGCACATACAGATGATAAGTATATTTATATGTATATATGTATATATATATATATATATATATATATATATATATATATGTGTGTGTGTGTGTGTGTGTGTGTGTGTGTGTGTGTGCACATCTGTATATCTATATCTATATATATATATATATATATATATATATATATATACATATATATATATATATATATATATATATATATATATACACATATCTATAGATATAGATATATATATATATATATATATATATATATATATATATATATATATATATATATATACATATATATATATTATACATATATATATATTATACATATATATATATATATATATATATATATATATATATATATATATATATATATATATATATATATATATATATATATATATATATATATATATATATATATATATGCTTATAAGTTGTTAACAAAAGCTTATCCTGCATACTTCATTTTGATTCTTTACCTTTTCATAACCTAGATTACCTATTTTCTATTTTAAGACTATAAGATGTCATTTAAATCATAAAATGCTCTTAGCTTATGGATGAGACATTGTATAAATGAAAATGACATTGCCTGACTTAGGCTTTAGTGTCACTCCACCTAAGCAACAGTATCAGGGGTGTAGCCAGATACTTTCATTTTGTACTCCCTGCCTTATATTGTTGTCTGTACCGAATATTTAAAATTTGTATATTTCTCCAAATGTTGCCTCTCTGATATTGAAGAAACAATGAACTTTTTCTAGTTGTCCCCCCTCTAGCAATTAAAGTAGGTTCTTTATGAAATGAGTAGATTTTTTTCCCTAAGTAAGCCATCTCCAGACCTTTATAGCATTAGTTTTGACAGTTATTACCAGTGTTTGATCTCTACAAACCCATGTATTTTTTAACAGTTGTTCAGAAAAAGAATTTACTCTCTTTAATACACTGAATGTGTCTGGCTGCACTCTAGTTTCAGGATATTCTTCAGTAAACACATATGTCAGTCCCCCTACCCCCCGCCCCCATTTTTTTCTCTCTCGCCCTCACTCTCTTGTCTTTTTACCTCTCCTTTCTCTTTTGGCCATTAGGACAGCTACTATGTAAATAAAGTGTTCACTGCCTTGCTTTTGTGTCATTGTACCTTGAAAACAGCTTTTCAATATATTCTTTGACAAACACAGTATGGTCTCTCTCTCTCTCTTTCTCTCTCTCTCTTCATTGTGCTTTTAGAATGGGATAATGCTAACACTAAAATTTATTCATTATACTGGTCAGCTTGTAACAAAATACAATTATTATATGGAGTATATTTGAAAAACATACACAATTAATTTAACTTTAATAAACTCTGAACTACTATATAAACGCATCCGATATATCTTATTCAGTACAGTCAATTAGAAAATTCTTTAGGAAAAAAATGACAAAACTTATTTCCTATCAGTTAAAACAGACACAAAACTGTGCACATTTAAATAAAAAATATGATGTTAAAAAGGAATTGTAGATAGCTGAGTGACATAATATGCAAATGCAATACTTTACAAAGAATTTGGTATATTCTTAAAATTGCTGCAGCTCAAAAAACCTCACTGAACTTTTCACTCTTTGATAGCTAAATGAAGAAAGCCTTTAATGAACACATAAATTATGCATGGCCTTTAATGCAAATTTGCCTAATTAATTGTACCATTGATATCACCTAACTAGATTACCTAGGCAAAACACAGAGAAGGGTGTCATACATATTTATAGGATACAGTACAGTTTGACAGATTAACAAAGATTGCGATGAAAAGGTGATTGGGGTGGCTGAAAATGATGCTTTTTATATGACAGTTAAGGACAGATGTGGGAACTTAGCCTCAAGACATTTTTAA